>NC_056744.1:479202014-479219514 GCF_019279795.1 Protopterus annectens
GTTTGTTTGCATTTATTTACCGAGAATGTTCATCTGGGTTGCAAGCCTATTTTCCATGGAGGGTCAGGGAGAAAAGCTCCAAAAGCATAGCAAGCAATAACCTGTTGAACAAATATATGTATACATATTCAGTATATATTTGTGTACATACACATACAGGGTCTACATATATAGGAGATCATTACTTAAGGCTTGTTCAAAAGGCATTGAACATAATTTAATACTGCATGATAGTAGGTAATATAATAGTAGGTATTATACAAGATAGTGAACAGCATGTAACATGGTATATACGTAATGCAAATGGCAGTACAGCATTGCATATTCTGGAAACATTCAGAAGGATATATCATATTGCAGTAGAACATATTACCTTCTGGAAACATATACAGTGTTCTTATTTTGAGGGATGTGGTTTGTAAAAGAGGTTTTATTGAGCTGAGGCTAAGCGAGGAGAGAAGTAGAGGTAATTAACTAAGGGTATAGTAGTTTTAGCTAGAAAGCAATGTGACTACATAGGCAAAATGAAATTTAGATGGAGTGGAGGCTGTTAGAGAGAGAGAGAGAGAGAGAGGGGGGAAGTTTTTACAGAATGTGAGAGGTACAGTAACAGATTAAGGTATTCTTGAAATATGATTTTTGTGAGGGCTTGAAAAGACTGGGTTTTCTACTCTTTTGGATGGAGATGGGTAAGAAATTCTAGGTTTTAGCAACATAGCTAAAGTAAAGGGAGTCACCGTAGGTGTTAAGGGAGAGAGTGATATAGGCTAGGAATTTGTGAGAAGAGTGATTTTTTTCTAATGATAATATACCACGGAAGCAAATCGTTATGGGATGGGCAGCTGTCCTGAATGTTTAAAATTTTTCTGTGCTACTTTCAATTGACAGTAGTTGAGATAATTTGAGTATTCAAGCCAATTGAGTAATTTTATGTTGGTGGTGATGGGTTCTTATGTTTACCACGGTATTGAACTCAGTTATTTTATTGTATCATTGCTGAAATTGTGCAAGCTGGCTTGAATGCAGCTTTATGAAGATGGAGTCAGCATGTGAGAGTGTGGAAGTAGGTAAGCAGTTGCTATGCATTTGTTAGCACTCTTTTCAGTTGGATTTTGCCCTGTATCTGGTTTGTTTTCATGACTACCTCTTGGAAATGGAAGTCAAGTATTAGATTTTCATAACTGATGACATGTAGCAGTTTTGTATTAGAAACAAATTCAATGGTGACACCATCAGAAGAAAAAAAAGGTGAAGTTAGTTTTGACACTGGAGTTTAACTTGGGGGTCAATAGCATTAGCTTAGATGTTTTTCAGCTTTAGTATGAGTTTGGACTGTTTGATACAGGCTTTAGTAGAGATGAAGGAGAGCCGAGTAATGTTCTTAAAATCAAGTATTGTTTTTGCTGTGCAGACAATAGTCTAATCATCAGCATACTGGATAAGACCTGAGTTTGTGGAGTAAAGCGGAAGATTATTAATCAGTATACTGAAGAGTAGGGGACCATGTGTTGTGACTTGAGGGACACCCACTGATATGGGAAGAAAGATAGATATTGATTGCTGCCATTTTACACTTTGGGTCATATTAGTGAGGTATGATTTAAACCATTCTAGGGCTGATGGAGAGAGACAAAGGATGAGAGTTGGGAGAATAGTTTTGTAGAAAAGACTGTCTAGAAATTTTTTGATAAGCCAAGGAAGACTGATGATACAAAATAATGGTCATTTCTGTATTTGTGAATGGCGTTAAGGAAAGAAAGAAAGGTAACGTTAGTAGTACTGTGACAGGAAGTACTATGACAGGAGAGAAATCCATGTTGGGTGGGGTAGTTTAGTAGTTGAGAGTGGATGTGTTTGAAAAGGAGAAAGTTGGCAAGGGGTAAAATTAGAGCATAGGGGCCAACATTGTACAATGGCAGGATATAGGAAACTTTCCATGAGGTAGTGAATAGAGATTCCTGTATACATCCAGTATAAGGATAGAGACAGGGTAGGCAATGGTATGAGCAGCTATTCTGAGGTTCTGTGCAGGGGGGTATCCTGGGACTAGGGTATTTGATTTTAGTTGAGTGATATATTGCTTCATTTGTATTGTTGTCCCCATATTGATCTGGCAAAATTTTTACACTGGATGATCCTCCTGATGTAACCCTCCCCATTTATCTGGGCTTGGGACCAGCACAAAGAAATACACTGGCTTGTGCATCCTCCAGTGGCTGGGTTTAAATACCTGGGATCAACTGTTCAGAGTAACGGTGAGTGTGAAAGAGAAGTGAAGAAGAGAGTGCAGGCAGGGTGGAGAGGGTTGAGAAGAGTGTCAGGAGTGATTTGTGACAGACGGGCACAAGTAAGAGTGAAAGGAAAGATTTACAAGATGGTAGAGAGACCAGCTATGTTATATGTGTTGGAGATGTTGGCACTAATGAAAAGACAGGAGTTAGATCTGGAGGTGGCAGAGTTAAAGATGTTAAGATATGTATTGGGTGTGATGAGGATAAACAGGATTAGAAATGAGTATATTAGAGGATCAGCTCAGGTTGAACTGTTTGGAGACAAAGCCAGGGAGGTGAGATTGCATTAGTTTGAACATGTGCTGAGGAGGGATGCTGGGCATACTTGGAGATGGATGCAAAGGATGGAGCCACCAGGTAAGAGGAAAAGAGGAAGCCTAGGATAAGGTTTATTGATGTGGTGAGAGAGGACATGCAGGTTGCTGGTGTGACAGAGCCACATGCAGAGGACAGGAAGAAATGGAAACAGATGATCCGCTGTGGCAAACCTTAATGGGAATAGCCAAAAGAAAATGAAGAAAATAAGACATATTGCTTCATTGTGGATGGGGCTACAGGCTGGAGAGTAAAGGCATTGGAGCTGCTGGTAGAAGAAGATTTAGTTGGTTGTTGGGAATGAAATGAAGCTGAGTTTAGTTAGTGTTGTGGCTACACTGATCAAATCTTTATTAAAGATGCGGGTTATGATGAAGTCAGTTTCACTGGATGGGGTAGGCTAGGTGCATTTCCTAGGTTTCAGGAGGCGAGTAGTGGTTGACAGAATGTTTTTGTAGTTTAATAATGTATGTCCTCTTGCTTAGTAGAATATTTTTCCTTTTTGTTAGATGTGACTTAGTTTTTTATTATATTTCATAATTGATAATAGGATTGGTAGTTTGCAGAAGTTTTGTTGGCTTGCCAGGTACACCATGCTTTATTTCGCTAGCTGATTGTGGGTGTTAGACAAGGGATGGGATTAGGTTAACTTTTTAGTTTAGGATGTTTTGAAAGGTGTCATTGAAATGTTGAAGGGCATTGTCTAAAAAGGAAATAGTTTGACATATTCCAAATGTAGAGTTTCAGAGTATTGATGAAGGTAATTCTGTTAAACCTAAATAAACTCCTAACAAAACTGAATGTGGTGAGTTATGAATAAGTATGTGGATGGCATATTTGGGAAGGTATTTTTTTAGAATTCCAGATTTGGCTATGTTTTCTGGGTTAGTGGTTAAGATCCAATCTAGGGTTGTTTCTGTACCATTAATTTTGTTGAACCTATTAGGAATGTTGATTAATTGGTTGAAGTTGTAAAGGTAACAGCAGGAGGAGGTATTCTGGTTGAATGTTTAGGGAAAATGGCCTGAGAAAGTCCAATTTGCAATAATATTCTCTAGCATGATGGTTTCATTGGATATATTAGCTGACGCACACTAAAGTGTACCTTTGATTCTGATTAGGTAGGTTGTGCAGTCTCGGGAAGTGTAAAGAGCTATTATTCAAAATGTTTTATGACTGGTGATTTGTAAAGCTGCTGTCAGTATTTCAGCATTGGAGGAGGAGGAGATAGTCTTGTAACAGGGACATGGCTGCCTGCTGAAAATATAACTGCCATACCACCTCTTTTGGGGAGTCAGTCAAACCTAAGAATATTGTAACCTGGTGAGAGTATCTGTTCATTGGAAATGTTAAGTTTCAGCCAGGTTATAGTCACTTTGAAGTTATTAGGTCTGTGGAGGAAAATTCAGGTGTGAAGTGATTCTAGTGTATTGCATAGGCTTCTGATGTTGGGGTGGAATAGTTTGAATCTTGAAATAGGATAATAGTAGTAGTATGGTTAGAATCGGTAGGTGTTAAGCTATATGTTGTTGTGATTCCAGACCTGGATTATGGTGAATATTGCCACTGAGTATTAGTTGTTTTGCTATTGGGGTGGTGGTATACTTGTTGGGATTTACATATTTTGGTATATATATCTTTAGGAGGAATAAACCACTAACTAGATTTGATGGAAAGGTAGAGTAGTTTTAGTAAGTGGATAAAAACCTCTCAAAAACTTGCTCATAAACAACAGCAGCTGTATACTCCAGTTAGGGCTCTGGTCTGTAGATGGGCTTAATTATTACCTCCTTGGCATCATTTATAGAAGTGTGTAGCTGGCAGTAGCCATGCCAAAAGTATGAAAAGCAAATTCAGTCTTCCTGCTGATTTCTATATATGTAACAGAATTGCATAAAATACCTAATCCAAAAGGGCTAGTTCACATACTTGGTTAACAAAAAATGAATATAACACATAATGCTGTAAAAGGTTTGTGTGTGTGTGTGTGTGTGTGTGTGTGTGTGTGTGTGTGTGTGTGTGTGTGTGTGTGTGTGTGTGTGTGTGTGTAAATTGGGGTTTGTCTGGTTGGTATTGTGCAAGCAGTGTTTATAGTGAATGGTTGAAGCTATTTTATGATTTGTCTTTTTTGCTGATGTGTATGGTTGAAATGTGTGTGTATTGTGGGTGCATACTTGATGTGGTTTGTGGAATTTGTCTGTTGAAGTGAGTAATCAAAAACATACAGTGTGTGTGTTTGTGTGTACAGAATGGGTTGCAGTGATCATTTAAAAGTACATGTTGGATTGGGTGATCTGTGGTCAGAAACATGGTGTGTGTGTGTGTGTGTGTGTGTGTGTGTGTGTGTGTGTGTGTGTGTGTGTGTGTGTGTGTGTGTTTGTTTGTGGGTGTAAATTAGGGTTTGTGTGGTCAGTATTGTGCAAGAAGTTTTCATATTGAGTGGTTGAAACTGTGTTGTGGTTTGGGTTTTTCCTAATGTGTATGGTTGCAATGTGATTTTGTGTGTGTGTGTGTGTGTGTGTGTGTGTGTGTGTGTGTGTGTGTGTGTGTGTGTGTGTGTGTGTGTGTGCATGCGTGCGTGTAAATTAGGGTTTGTGTGGTCCATATTGTGGAAATACTGTTTATTGTGAGTGGTTGAAACTGTGTTGTGGTTTGGGTTTTCCTGGTGTGTATGTTTGAAATGTGGTGTGTGTGTGTGTTTTGTGGGGGTATAGTTGAGGGTGTGGTATGTGGAATTTGTCTCCTGAAGTAACTCATCAAAAGCATGAAGTGTGTGTGTGTGTGTGTGTGTGTGTGTGTGTGTGTGTGTGTGTGTGTGTGTGTGTGTGTGTGTGTGTGAGAGTGTGTGTGTGTTTCTGTGTACAGAAAGTGTTGCAGTGATTGTTTGAAAGTATGTGTTGGACTGAGTGATCTGTGGTCAAAAACGTGTGTGTGTGTGTGTGTGTGTGTGTGTGTGTGTGTGTGTGTGTGTGTGTGTGTGTGTGTGTCTGTAGAGGTGGGGGATGTGATTCACATTTGACAGTATATGTTAAAGAATACTGTGGTGAAAGCATATATTAGCTGTGCACTGTGAGAAAGAAAGGTATGAGAGGTGGTTGTGGACTGAATAAAAGCTGTGATAGTTGAATATTTGTACAACTATGTGTCCTAACCACTTTTCCTAAGTGCAATTTCAAAGATGTTTATATAAATGTTGGGGGTTGAGGGACTTGTCCTGGAAGGAAGAAGCATATATACATTGTGCATTTTTTGTGTTGCCAATCATGTGGATATTGAATGGTGTGGTGGGAAGTTTTGTGTATTAGTGCTAATGTTTGATGTTTGCATATGTCTGCTGTGTGTTTGATTGATTATGTTGATCAGCAGGCTAGCTAACGACTGAATTCTACTGTTTTTTATTTTCTTTGATGAGTTGTTTTTTAAATAATTTTCTGATAATATAAATAAACCTAATCCAAAAGGCCCATTTCACTTAGTTGGTTAACAAAAAGTATGACATGACAATAACTTTGGTTACAGAGTACAAAACCATAATGACATGAAGATGAGGACTAGTATGTAGGAAGGGATGATGAAGGAGATAAAAATTAGATGTTCATAATATTTCTTGAGTAGGGCTGCCTACTTTTCCTTAGTAACATAGCCATAATGGTGCATGCTTTATACTGCTGTTTCCTTGTATTTGTATCATGCGTCACACACAAAAAATAGTTGATTGTGAACATTTTCAAAAAATACTTACCATAACAGTTGATGCCTAAGCTTTTGTAGACTGGCTGGATGCACATTATCCTGACAAGGTACATTCCGTAAGTATGAAGTACTGCAACAGTGATCTATTCAAACATCTGCTTTTATGGAAACTTTCAGGTATCCGAGAATGTTTTTACTTCTCTTTTCGGACTTGGGTTTTCCTTACATTTTTAGTATTGGAGGCACATGGAATATATGCAAATGACCCTTATGAACATCAGGTGTTTCAAGTATCTGGCGATTCTGGATGCCCATGACTTTTTAAGTCGCTTTATTGACCTGAATTTGTCCATTAAAACAACTTAAAAAGTCATGGGCATTCAGAATCGCCAGATAGCTGAAACACCTGATGATCATAAGGGTCATTTGTATATATCTCATGTGCCTCTAATACAGGAGGTTTAAGAGGTCACTCAGTGGAAATTCTAGCTTGGGTAGAATTTTCATTTAGTTTTTACTGATTGGTTTTTCTGTGTGACTTTCACTCATTGTTTTAGTACATTTTTAGGATTGCGAAAAGGAAATCAAATGGTGGCCTCCTAGTTTGATTGACAGCCAAAACTCATAGACTGATTACTGCAGCCTCTTACATCACCTAACCTCCCCCCTGGCCCTCTGGCGCCACCCTCTTTCTCTCAGAAGATTGGTTAGCTGTCCTTCCACCTGATACCTCCCAATTTCCAGCCTTTATCTAGCCCTCTTTTGCAATGTTGTTACCACCTGGAACATGAAAACAGGAAGAATCTAAACAGAAGAGCCTTGACTTCACCACCTGGAACCTGAAGAGCGGAAGATCCAGACAAAATAGCCCTCCCTATCTACTAGCCACAGAAAGAGGTTTATAGTGAGGAGCACAGACTGGAACACCATTGATCCATGCTTTGAGACCAGGGGCACTTTCCTACTCACTGTAGATACCCCACAGCCACCAGATAAAGATGTTCTAGCCCCTTAGCCTGCATTTAGCATAACTTCTGTAATTTGCAATACAGTGAAAATTGTTATCCCAGGGCTCCATTTTACACTGTTGTATTCTTTATACCATAGGCACAGTTTGCCTATGCTCAAAGAAAACCTGAGCTATTTATTTTTGCAAAGGTTTTGTGTAGTCTGCAGGTCACCACTTGGTGGATGTTTACTTCTTGAGCACAAAAAAACTAAAAACATTCTGAGGTCTCAAACTGTATTTACATTTCCTCCTGTTTGTGCTCATGCATAAGCTTTGTAAAAACAAACATTGTGACTTTGTTCCACTGTAAGCTACTTCTCCAGATGCATGTATTTTAACAAAAATGGGAGTCACCTAGTGTGGCTCTAAGTGACTACCTTTCCTGCATGTAAAAAGGTCTGTCTTCATCAGGAGGAGGAATGGGAACTGGTCACATTATTATTCAGGGATAGTGAACCTGTTATAAGCAGGCACTGTAATCCTTTTTGCCAACAGGAGAAAATTAGTCCTTCCCAATGTATTTCAGAAAATATGAACCTTAATAAAAGTTGGTAGAACCTCTCATATTACATGCGATACAAGCATTGATATGGACAAGTCAGACTGGAAAAATCTCTGTAATAAAGTTTTCATAATTTGCTTCAATGAATGTGAGCCTCACAAAGGCAGGCACAGCCTCTCATATTTCAATCAAGCTAATAAAGTCTGACAGTACCCTCATAAAAGCAGGCATTTTCAATGATCAAACTGTAAACCACTATACAAACCACTCTGTTAGAGAGATCTGATGAAGCTTAGGCAAAAGTGTTTTCTTAAATGTAGTTCTGTAGTGGTTGTTCATGGTTTGTTGTCATGCTTGAATTCTTCACTTCTGTTTGTTAATAGTAAAAATAAAAACCTTTTAACTAAGAATGAGTTTCCACAGGCTGCTAATCTGGTAAACTTATTCAAATAAGGAGCCCTAACCTTTAAGATTTGAGACTGAGTCCTTGTGTTTCCATATCCCTGATTTTTCTTCAGTCAACTTCCCTGTACTCTCCCACTGTGCTCTGTAATTGCCTTTAAATATCTGTTCTGTTGAATGTAATGTATTAGAACAAGAAGACTACTCTACCTACTTAACTGAATAAACTACTTGAAACTTCAACAAGGTATCTTTATTTCTCCCACGTGAAGGACATCAGAGGAGAGCCCCCTAGATATGCTAGCTGAAATAATTTTTATCTGGACTAATCCTTTATACTATGTTTCTTGTTAGTCTTGTCACCCTCTGGGTCATAGGTCAGATAAAAGACCTGACCTAAACTTCATGGATTACCTTTGTTTTCTTCTACCGTAACTTCTTACACAGCTGTATTATCTGTAAGAGATAGGGAAAGAAATTGGTTGACCGTTCTGTTACATCTGCCCTTTTCCCAAATGTAGTGCAATCTCAGAGTTAGTATATTTAGTTAGGGGGGTTTGGGGGGCACAGCCCCCACATTGGGGGGGGGGTGGGAGGCTAAGCCCCACACTTAATAGTGCTTATTTTAATGTGGTGTCTGTTGCTGGCCTACCAATTTCTTTCCGTTGGAAAGAAATCGATGATTTGAAGTTTCGATGAAGTGCAGTTTTGAGATTTAGGTGTCGATCAAAGGTAAGTCGACATTTTGGTTGTTCAACTTTATAATATAGACCCCAAGCTTTAGAGTGACTAACCAAATACCATGTTAAAGAGCCTCTTTTCTATAAATAAATGTTATTTTATTTTAAAATTTGGAGTCACTTGTTCTATGCTCAATGAGTTAAGATTTTTTTTCTGTTGTTAGCTTTCTTTCTTAATGGAAGTATTTTATTGCTTTATGTATAACTGGAGTTCTATTTAAGTTTGCATGCATTTTAGTTTTTAATGCTGTCAGCAGACATTAACAGAGACATTAAGAGGTATGTTTTTATAGTAATGTTTTTTCAGGAATGACTGTTAATCCTTATTGTTTACTTTTATCTGTTATTATTATTATTGAAAGAAGAAACGTACTAAGAGCATGAAACAATCTTTATTTGCTTTCCATGCTTTTCTTTTCCAGTTGCTGATTTCATTGTTGCTCAGTATGTCTTGTGTCTTGTTTGTAAGTGCATCATTACTCTAAAATTTTGTTTTGTACTGCTTACAGATAAGAGCCATTGTATGGACTGGTGATGACAGTAGGCTAATCTCCTGTGGAATGGATGGAGCAGTGTACGAGTGGAATGTACTGACCAGCAAAAGAGAATCTGAATGTGTTTTGAAAACATGTGCTTATACCGGAGTCGCTATATCACCAGATGCTAAGACATTCTTTGCTGTGGGTTCTGACCAGACTTTGAAGGAGATCTCTGATTCCCAGGTAAGAATTCTGTGAAACATTAAGGAACGAAATGTTTTGTTTTCAAACACATACACTGGTAGTTCAAATATAATGTTCAGACATAAGTTTTAGCTATGGAAAAAAATGTGTAAATATTGCCACATGCATTAAACTTTACTAAATGCAATCTACTTATAAACTTTCAGCTTTTCATAATTTGCTGCCTAGTTTAACAAAACACATTTGCTTCTGTATTTTACCTACAGTGTATATGACTGTCCAGGCAACAGTATGATAACCTAGGAAATATAAATTGTTAGCAATATCCCCATGTAAGTTGTGTTTTATAAACAATTTAAGATTTCCTAATGTTTATTTCTGTGATCATCAGGACTAAGTTGTTCCATTATGATATTACTTGTACAGAAATGGCACTGTCTATTTCTTTGTAGTTCTTGATGCAGTCTGCCCTTGTTTATCCCCTATTTTTATGCTGGCAGTGCAACTCATTTCAGGTTGGCATTTCCTCATAGTTGTAGAGACAGTACACCAAAAGAGCCATGTGTCCTACTCTGGGTAGTGGTATTAGTATCAGATTAAGAATTTGGCAGGCTGACCTGCTGATAGGGCTTTAGGTTTCCAACTGCACTACAATCAGTCTGAGTTCAGCAAACAGCGCAGGCATTAATGAGATGCACTAATGTGGTCAGGTGTAAATAGTCAAGTGCGAATTATCCCAGCCGTATGGTGGTAAAGTTTACTTAAATTAAGAGGCTGTCTTCCGCAGAAGCTGAGAGTAATGCTTCTGCTGTATAGAGTAATTTGCTCATTTCAGGAGCATTGCTGGTGTCTGTCACAATTTCAAGGGCTGTAATTATGATTCCTGAAGTTGCAAAAATGATTTGCCTGCTTAGCACCTTTCCCTGAGGAGCAGGGACCATGGAGGTAGTTATTTAGAAGTAGGGGTTTGATGGTGATACAGGTGGTGCCATGTACTACAAAAAAAAAGTCATTTTCAAAATTGTAGTTGCTTGAAATTTTGGTCGTTGACATTTCACTAGGTGACCAAGCATGGTAGGTATTTTCAGTTTTGTATGTATGCATGCATTTACATGTGGAAGCATTTATTCATAAAAAGGCTGGGTATAATTTTATTTATAGTATATAAGCTTTTTTTTCATAACTTTAAGATCATAGATCATAGTATCTGGTGATCCACTGCATTCGCTTTTGCTTATAGGGGTACATAGTGACACATGCAAATGGGTTGTTAGATGCCTTGAGGTATGAGATCAAGGAATGGATAAAAGTAGATTCTGGAAGGTTGCTTGGTGGCAAGATCCTTTAACTCTAACATTCAATAGCTAAGTCTGACATGGATTCATCTGATCAAGTCTCGGAGAACAGTTCTAGTTTGTCGATGTTTAATTTACTGTCAGATAGCCGAATTATGTGGTCATATCATCAAGATGCAGTTTGAACCTGCAAATACTTCAAGTACAAGGTTTATTTCTTAGTAAGCTGGTTCATTAGTTAGAGGTTTATATCATTTAACAATATATGCTGTATTCATATGGGAGGCACAGTGGTGCAGTGGATAGTGTTTTCATCTCACACAAGAGGTTCCTGGTTTGATTCTCTGCTGGGGTGCCTTGTGTGGAGTCTGCATGTCTTCCCTGTATTCATGTGGGTTTTTTCTCTGTGTGGTCCGGTCTCCTCCCACACTCCAAAGACATGCATTATGTGGACTGTACTCTGTGAATTGGCTGTAAATGTGAGTGTGCATGCATGTGAGTGGTATGGAAGAAGAACAGTGGCAGGACTAGACACCCTTTGCTGTGACCCTTGGCTGTAGATGATTGTCACTGCTAAAGCAAAACCCTGACCTCATGTGGAAAATGGGAAAAAGATTTTGTGGATGGATAGATGTATGTGATCATTAGCAGGTCATGGCATATAGAAATTTACCAGTTCTAAACCTGGATTCACATAAATATTTCACCCATGGTTTCTGGAAAGGACTGCCATTCCTTATACATGTTATGTGTGTTAGTAATATTGGCATGCTACATTATTTTTGATAGACAGTCATTGGTCAATTGTTTGATGGAAAAACACTTTTCAGCCATTGTGTTTAGAATGAAATCACCAGTGCCATCATTCTTGACAGATCCTTTCAGCCTTGGATCTTTGGTTATACCTCCTGGTTAATATAATTTTATACAGATAATATCCAGTAACAAATAGTCAGTTAGGCATCAGTCCAGTGTGATATAATTTTTTTATTTAAATGGTTTCTCAGATTAAATCTGGTAGTTACCTGATGATCTAACTTTAAGAGAATTACCTACACAGTATTACATCATATCTGGATATTCTAGGCATGTGAAATTTCAGAGACTGCACTTTTTCTTCTGCAGTTCTGTCAACCCCTCCACATGTGAACCAGCATTTGTTCTGTAAACTATTTTGCACTGAAATTGTCTGATATGAACCCTCTGTGTATCTTGTATAAGTAAGTAAGTAAAAACTTTGTCTCTCAAACCATACAACTAAAAAGTGCACAGCTAAACGAAATTACATTTCATCAAGCTCATGGATAAACAAGACAGGAAAAAAAAAACACATAAACACAAACACGTGGAACAATATACACACACATACAACACCATTTCCAAGCCAACCGAAACTCCATTTCCACACAGGCAAATCTCAGTCCAGTTTCACCAACCCAACAAAAACAAAAATAAAAACAGTGATCAGCACATATCCAGTAGACAATCAGGTCCCACCATCCATCCTCAGTTCTACTCTCCATCCAGAGGTCTGAACAACCACAACAGGTCAATGATCACAGTCTCCATCATCCTCCATGATCACTCTTCACCATCCACATCATCCCAACCTCATCTCCGCACCAGCATCAGTTCAGTTCCCTCCATCAAAACCACAACTGGATCCAGCACAACACCATCTGACACCAACCAACGCCATCAGTCACTCAGGTCTCCACCATTCCTCTCAACCTAGAAACATCAAAAATTTGGACAAGGCCCATGAAAAATAGGTACAAATCTGTATGCTGATTAACATCTGATTTGCATACATAATTACGTAACCCCACCCACTCCAGTGGAATTGTGGGATACAAACTGAAGAATAGGCAACCAAAATATGGCACCAGAGTCCCCCTGCAGCCACTCCGATGTCCCATTACCTGGCTATTTCACCCCATTTACCATAAACACTGTGTGCATACTGCTTTACTTCTACAATGATTATTTTGATTTTATTTTTACAGCACAACAATGCACAAACACTAATAGACATCTGGTAAAAGCAATACTGTTTCACAATGAAAATAGATTTGGCATTAAAACTTGCCTGCCCTTGAAACGTACATTCATCGAAACAGCATTGGAACCCACACCACAGCCAAAGAAAATGCATCTGGCCAGTGGTTGATAAAGATTACCTTTGGGCTGTTTTCAAATCATTGGCCCCTTGCACACAAAACAAGAAACATACATGTGTTCTTTTCTTTGATGCACCATCCTGACTTTATTAAATTATATTCCTTGTATAATACAGCACACTTGTTAGACAGAGTGCATTTTAAATTTATTGTTTAAACATTTTTCCAGTAGACTGTACTGTAGGCAATGAAACAAAATGCATGAACCAATAATGTAAAAAACTGCCCAATTCAGAACATTTCAATCATAAAAGTCTACTTAAGTTCCACACCCACACTATAAATAGAATGACAGCAATCTAAGCCATAAGCATCTTGCACAGCTTCTCACACATTTTCAATTTCATGGTTTTTTTTGGGGGGGGGGCTCAAAAACCAGGGACACATTTTAAACATTACTTGTATAATTTTGTAAAGTTGCTAGAATAAAATGTGTTCCCATGCATTTCACTAGTAAGTCTTGAACCCAGGAACCTATGCACTACAGTCAGAGCAACATACCACTATGCTAAATCAACAGCTTCCTGAAAAATAGGAAGACTGAAACTTACTGGCTATAATTTAGT
The DNA here is from genome assembly GCF_019279795.1 of Protopterus annectens. NCBI lineage: Eukaryota > Metazoa > Chordata > Ceratodontiformes > Protopteridae > Protopterus > Protopterus annectens. The sequence goes on from NC_056744.1 coordinate 479,215,691, forward strand.
GAATTAATTTCTCACTTCTCACCACAGCTCTCAACCTCTTAGCACAAAAAAACTGGACAAACAAAGCCAATAATGGGGGAATACAAATTTAGCTCTCACTATAGCTCTCAACTCTTAACAGATAAAACCTGGGGAATACAAATTCGGTTCTCACTATAGCTCTCAACTCTTAGCAGAAAAAACCTGGGGGAATACAAATTCAGTTCTCACTATAGCTCTCAACTCTTCATGGGTAGGTACTAGGCTCTTGGCCCTAGGGCCTATATAAGCCTAGCCAAAAAGGTACCCTGACTTTCGCCACCCAAGAAAAATATTTTCCTGTGCCCCTGTCGAGCAGAGCCACAGAAGAGATCCCTGGGTTGAATTTCCTATTTCCCATACAATCATCAAGATTTTTCTTGAAGAGTGCTAATGACGAGCTCTGTTTGACATAGATAAGTAGTCTGTTCCAGAGTATGGAAAGTCTCTGGGACAGGAATCTATCCCTCCAGCATGTTCTGTTTATTGTGGTGACAAGATTTAGGTCCTTACAGTGTGTAGCTCGGTGGGATTGGGATTTCTTTAAGTGGAGCATGTCCAGCAGTTGTGGGTTTGACATAGCTTTGTATGTTAGGCAGAGATCGCCTCTGAGTAGGCGATATGCAATGGAGTAAAGCTGGAGTTTTTTGAGACAGTCTGCGTAGGGCATCTGTTTGAGGAGAGTAATCCTCTTTGTGAGGTATTTTTGTGGCCTTTCCAGTTGTTGTTGATGTCTTGTGAGGTACATACCAAAAGGGGCACTGCACTCTATAATGGGTCTAATGAGTGATGAGTAGAGGGGAACAATGACCTCTTTTTTTCTGGATGAGAAACCTTTTATGATGAGGTGTGCCACGTAGAAGGATTTCCTGACCACTGTGATGATGTGCTTATCAAAGGAGAGACTACTGTCCACCTGTGTCCCAAGGTCTTTTAACACACTTTCGGTGTTAAGTAGACTACCACCTCTGTGGTAGTTCATGGGTACAGAGTTTTTACCAAAGTGGATGATAATGCACTTTTTGGCATTGAGCTTCAGGCCATGGCTTTGACACCAGGCATCTGTCTCAGTGAGGTCCTTTTGTAGGATGTCCACATCGTTAGGAGTTTCGATTATGACTCCTAGTTTGCAGTCATCTGCAAACTTTGTTAGCCAAAGACCTTCTGTGTTAGCTTGTACTTCAGAGAAGTAGATACCAAACAGGAGAGGACCGAGGACTGAAGCCTGTGGTACTCCACTTGTCACTGGTCTGAAGTCGGATTTGGAGTCTGCTACTTTTACAGTGTGGGTTCTGTCTATGAGCCAATTGGCAACCCATCTTGTGACATAGGGATTTATACCTAGTTTAGTGAGTTTATCTATAATTCCAGAGTGGAGGATTAGTGTCGAAAGCCTGGCGAGATCTAGATAGGATGTGTGAACCACCTTACCCTCATATATGACTTTAGTGACTGCTTCAAATAAGTCTATCAGGTTTAGGAGACATGATCTGCCTTTTACAAACTCGAATTGGGTGGGGTCCAGAGTTTGGAGATTATCAATGTCTTTGTTTATGAGTTCCATGATGATACGTTTCATGGCCTTGCAGACCAGGCTCATCAGGCTAATGGGGCAGTAGTTCCCAGGATCCGTCGTGGCTCCCCCTTTGTGGAGTGGGATAACCATCATGGTGCACCATTCAGTGGGCACAGAGTGTGAGGTGAGGCTATGATTGAACATGGTACTTAGGTGAGGTGCCAGTTCGTTCTGTAGTTTGTGTAGAATGCAGCCAGGGATATTGTCAGGTCCCATGGATACTGTGTTTTTGGCTTTGGGGAGTGTGTTTTTTACCTGTGCAGCCGTGATTACAGGAACTTTGCATTCTTCTAGTATAGAGATGGGCCCTCTAGGGGGTGAGAGGGGGGTAAAGTTAGCACTGAACCTATCTGTCAGGATGTTGGCAATATCAGTTGGTTCTGTATATTTAGTGCCATTGTGTTGTAACTCAGAGTAGAACTGAGTGTTGCCATTGAGATTCTTGACATAGCTGTAGAATGCTTTGTGGCTGTCTTTAGAGTCAGTGGTAATTTTGTTTTCGTAACTAGCTTTGGAGGATTTTATGAGGGATCTCGGCTTCTTACTGAGGCTGACCAGGGAGTTCCTCCAGTCATGGGATTTTACTCTTTTTTGCAACAGTTTTTTTCTTCTGTTGTAGAGTTTGTTTATGGCAGAGGTCCACCAGATTGGCTTCCTTTTTTTGGAGGATAGCATCTTGGTTCTGGTAGGGATAACATGATCCATGCACTCGTGTAAGTGCTTATAAAGTGCATCTGTGTAGGATTCAGCAGTCGTACCTCTATTGTCCGTCTGCATGGGTGTCATGAAGTTTGCCACTTCCGTCTTAAGAAGTGTGAAGTTGGCTTTGGAGAAGATTTTTACGGTGAGTTCCCTAATGGGGGGTGGGGGCAAGATGTGGCTGTCTAGGGTGATTAACTTGTGGTCGGATCTGACCAAAGAGGAATTGACCTCTGGTGTGGAACATTGGTCGCCCATGTTGGTAATGACCAGGTCTAGGATATTGCTGCCCTGGTGTGAATAAGTTGATCCAAGGTGTTGGAATTTATGAATTCCAGAAAACGTTGAGCAAAAGATTTGGTACATGAATAGTTTTCCCAGTTAATGGTGGGGTAGTTGAAATCACCCATTGTTAGCGTGTTGAGTTGTACCCTAATATTTTCCAGTGTATCAGGAAATGGGGAGTGGGAATCCTGGGGCATGGTGGGGGTCTGTAGCAAGCTACAATTTGGATTGCAGTCTTGCCCAGGGTTAGTTGCACTTTGATAATCTCGGATGCATTATGCTGTGCAGCTAGCCTGAAGGTGTGGATATTCTTAATGAATATGGACACGCCTCCGCCTTTAGTGCTTCGGTCTGGGTTAGGTGGCCGAAAGGTGTGGTATGAATTATAGCCTGGTAATGCAGGGGTGCTCTCTGGATCTTTGAACCAGGTCTCTGTCACTGCGCAGATGTCAATGTTTTCCATTTTAAGGAGTGCCTCGAGTGAGTGCATTTTGAGGTTTAGACTTCTAGCATTGAGTAGCATTACCCTCATATTTTGCTTGCTTGTACCTGTTACAGTGGTGAATGTGTCATTTGAACCTTGCCTAAAAAAGGCACTATAGGGGTGGCAAGAGCCTTAGCCAGTATCCAGAATCCCAAGGGCAATAGGTGCAGGCCATCTCTGGCAAAGCATCGTGGTCTGTCGATCATGTCATCCCAGGCAGACAAATAGTGGATCCCCTTAGAATTTAAACGTGTATTTTAAAGAGAATGAATTTGACTTTCTGAGAAAATCAAAATTCATCTTTATCCAATCCTCAATGAAGGTATTAAGATTATAGTCAAATTGTAATGAGGGATGAAAATTGTCTATTTTGACATCTCATCTTTTGTTATTTTAATTAGAAATTGTTCTGAACTTGAACTCTTTGGAGAAACAGTGCTTATACCTCTTTCAACACTTGAATGCTATGCCCAGTCTTCTTTGTTTCTTAGCAGAAAAAAACCTGGGCAATACAAATCCAGTTGTCACTATAGCTCTGAACTCTTAGCAGAAAATACCTTGGGGCAGTGGGGGAATACAAATTCAGTTCTCACTATAGCTCTCAACTCTTAGCATAAAAAAACCTAGGCACAGCTCAGAAGTGGTGGCTAGGGACTTTAGGCTCTTTTTACCCTGTACTGAAGGTACAGGGTTTGAGCCTGAGTACCTCTAGCCACCAGGTATATTGAATGTGGGGCATTTTCACACACACACACACACACA
>NC_056744.1:479224514-479294514 GCF_019279795.1 Protopterus annectens
ATTGTACCTATTGTTAATCATTGAGAAAGGGTTTTATACCTGAAAGCTTTGTTGTCTGATAAAGGTGACTTTTTGCTCAACTGCTCAACTGTTGTCTTCATTTCTGATTGTATTCAGCAGTATTTTTTTTCCTCTCTACTCCCACCAGCCATCTTCTGATTCAAGCCAGGGACTACTACTATGTCTTCATCTGGGCATTACAGTGAACTATGCCAAATCATAGATTTGTACTAGGCTAATGGCCATGGAGCCTTTACAAGCCTAGCCAATAAGATTACCCTGGCATCATGCCACCCAACCTTAGTTCCCAGTGCCTCTATCAAGTAGAGCCACTGAAGTGATCCCTGGGGTGAATTTTCTATTTCCCATCTACTCAGCAAGATTTGTCTTGAAGAAAGCCAGTGAGGTGCTCTGTTTGACATGTTTGGGAAGTCTATTCCATAGCATGGGCAGTCTCTGGGTTATGAACCTGTCCCTCCAGCATGTTCTGTTGATTGTGGTAATGAGGTTGAGGTCTCTGGAGCATGTGGTGTGGAGGGATTGGTATTTCTTTAGATGTAGCATTTCTAACTGAGCTGCTTCAGACATGGCTTTGTAAGTCAAGCAGGGATCGCCTCTAAGTAGGTGATATGAGACAGAGAATAGCTGGAGTTTTTTTAATCTGTCCATATAGGGCAAGTGTTTAAGGCCTAGGATCCTCTTTGTGAGGTACTTTTGCAACCTCTTCAGTTGTTGCAGGTGTCTAGTGAGGTACATGCCAAATGGGGCATTGTACTCGATGACTGGCCTAATGGGGGAAGAGTAGAGGGATACAATGACCTCTTTCTTCCTGGATGCAAAACCCTTAGTAATGAGATGTGCCACATAGAAGGACTTTCTGACTACAGTGGCAATGTGGTTGTCAAAAGAGAGGTTGCTGTCAACCTGTTTTCCCAGATCTCTTATAACACCGTCTGTGTTCAGTGGACTACTTGATGTGGTAATTCATGGGAACTGGGTTTGTCCCAAAGGGGATGGTGACACATTTTTTGGCATTGAGCTTAAGGCCATGGTTCTGACACCAGTCGTTGGTCTCAGTGAGGCCTTTCTGTAGGATATCAGCATCACTTGGGGAGTTAATAATAGCCCCCAACTTGTAATCATCTGCAAACTTTGTCAGCCAGAGTCCCTTCGTGTTGGCCTGGACTTCAGAGAAGTAGATACCAAACAGGAGAGGACCCAGGACCTAACCCTATAGGACTCCACTCATGATTGATCAGCAGTCTGACTTGGAGTCAGCTACTTTCACACTGTGGGTTCTTTCTGTCTGTGAGCCAATTTGCAATGCACCTAGTGATATAGGGGTTGATGCCTAGGTTAGTGAGTTTTTCTATGATTCCTGAGTGGGGAATGGTATCAAATGCCTTGGCCAGATCAAGACCAGGTTGAGCAGGCATGATGTAGCCTTCACAAAACCAAACTGTGTGGGATCCAGAATTTGGAGATTCCCTATATCCTTGTTTATTAGGTCCATGATGATGTGTTCCATAGCTTTGCATATCAGATTCATCAGGCTAATGGGGCGATAGTTCCAAGGGTCTGTAGTCGCGCCGCCTTTGTGGAGGGGATTGACTGTAGCAGTGTGCCATTTGGTAGGGATAAAGCCTGAGTTGAGGCTGTGATTGAACAGGCCACAGGTGAAGTGCCAGTTCACTCTGTAGTTCATGTAGAACACAGCCAGGGATATTATCAGGACCCATAGAAGCTGTATTCTTTGCCTTGAACAGTGCTGTTTTAACCTGTGCAGCAGAAATACTGGGTGCCTGGCAATCTACCGGTATTGTGATTGGTCCTTTGGGGGGGTTGAGAGGAGTAAAGTTGGCACTGAATCTGTCAGCCAGTATATTGGGAATATCTGTTGGCTCAGTATAGGAGGTACCATTGTGCAGTAGCACAGAGCAAATCTGGGTATTGCCATAGAGATTCTTTACATAACTATAGAAGGCCTTGTTGTTGGCTTTATTATCTGCTACAGTTCTGTTTTCGTAGCTAGCTTTAGAGAATTTGATGAGGGATCTCAACTTTCTGTTGAGGCTGATAAGAGACTTTTTCCACTCTTGGGACTTCACCTTATTCTGCTGTTTCCACCTTCTGTTGTAGAGTTTGTTTATGGCAGGGGACCACCAGATTGGCTTCCGTTTTTTTTGAGGAGAGCCTATTGGTTCTTTTGGGTATGGCGAGATACTTGCATTTGTGTATGTGTTCGTACAGTGCATTGGTGTATGATTCGGCGGTCATACAACTATTTTTCATTTGTATGGGTGCTGTGAAGTTAGCCACCTCTGTTTTCAGGAGCCCAAAGTTAGCTTTGGAGAAGTTTTCATGGTGGTTACCTTTGTGGGGGTGGGGAGGTAGGGGGTGGGAGGAATGTGGATTTCCAAGGTGATTAGTTTGTGGTCAGATCTAACCAGGGAGGAGTTGCCTATTGGTGCATGGCAGTGGCCACCCATGTTAGTAATGAGGAGGTCAAGGATGTTGCTACCTCTAGTGGGGATAAGAACCAGGGCATTGGAATTAATAAATTCCAGGAAACGTTAGGCAAGTATATTGGTACATGAGTAGTTTTTCCAGTTAATGGAAGGGTAGTTGAAGTTGCCCAGTATGAGTGCGTTAGGTTGGACCCTAATATTCTCCAGGGTGCTTAGGAATGTGGAGTGTGAGTCTTGGGACTTGGTTGGAGACCTATAGCAGGCTATGACCTGAATCACTGTCTTACTCAGTGTTAGCTGCACCTGAAGTATCTCTGATGCATTATGTTGGGCTACCAGTCTGGAGGTGTGCGCATCCTTTATGAATTTGGAAACACTGCCACCTTTGGAGCTTCGGTCCAAGTTCTGGGGCTGAAAGGTGTGTAATGAGTTATTTAGCCTGGTAGTGCAGGGGTGCTTTCTGCTGCCTTGAACCAGGTCTCTGTTACAGCACAATTGGCTATGTTCTCCATTTTAAGGAGTGCCTTGAGAGAGTGCATTTTGAGGTTTAGACTTCTAGCATTGAGCAACATGACCCTCAGATTGCATTTGTTTGTAGCTGTTACGGTGGTAATTTGGTCTTTCGAACACTGCCTAAAAAGGGCACTATAGGGGTGGCAAGAACCTTGGCCAGCATCCGGAAGCCCAGGGGTGACAGATGCAGGCCATCTCTGGCAAAGCGTCAAGGTATGTCAATCATGTCATCCAGGCAGACAGATAATGGATCCCCTTAGATTGACACCAGAAACTTTGCCAATTGTTGAATTCAATCATTTTCTGCTTGTACTGTGATATCATTCTGGGTGATGGTAGGATGCTGCTCAGGGCTAGGGTCATACCCGCCTGGGCTACATAATCCAAGAGCTCCTCCATGTCTCTTTTCATGTAGTCCAGGGAGGTATGTCTGAGGTCATTCACACCCACATGTACAATGATAGAGTCATATTTGTACCTGTTGTTGAGGGACCTGAGTGCGTGCATTATGTGGCGGATCTTGGCACCTGACAGGCAGCTGACTGTTACTTTCTCCTTATTCAACCTATTGAGTGGGACATCAGTGTGCCTCACTATCAAGTCACCTATGGCTAGTGTGTTGGGCATGCTGTTTTGCCTTAGGGGCTTTGGTTGAGTGGCACACTGTTTAGGAGAGTTATGTGTCTCGTGATTAGTGTTTTGTTGTGGTTTTGTACATTTATGCCTTGGAGATCTCTGCTGTTTGGGTATATTTTTATTGAGAGCCTCTACAAAGGTGGGTGTGTGTTTTTATGTGAAGGCAGTGCTGGTGGGTGTTCTGGAGGGCTATATGTTCCATGTGGTGTGGTGCAAGTGTTGACGTTCTCCACTTGGCCAGCTATTCTGGTCTTGGCTGGAGAGTGCGTGGCTTCCATTTTGGATATAATTGCATCTCTCACAAGTCTAAGTGTCGGGAGGTAAGAGGAGAGGGTTGTCAGTGTACATGAGGCAGTTGCTACATATCCTCAGTATGCCCAAGTTCACCAGGTTAATAGGAGAAAGCACAGGGAATTGACCTTTAGACATGCCTGGAGGGGTGAGCATTAAAAATAAGTAATGGGGCTGTTTCCTTGTAGAACGTTTAGTGCTGGTAGCACTTTTGTGTGCTACAATAATTGCTGCAAGAAGTCTGGTAAAGTGCTAGACTAATAAGCTAGTAAAAGTGCAGGAGAGGAGAGAACTAGCAGTTCTAAGGGAAAAATTGAAGAGCAGACTATTTGGCACCACTGAGAAGCTTACAAACAGTCCTGGATACAGCAAATCTGTATCTGGACTAGACTAGTTACAGGAAAGGCAGAAAACAAGTGCAAACACTGACTTTTTAACCAGAAAGTTGAAAGAGATGGAAAACTGCCCGAACAGCCAATAAACTACAATTTCTGGGCCAGAAACCACTCCTGTTGTGGTAGATAGGCTACCTAGTGCTTACCACTTCACTGATAAGCTAGAAGGCTTCCTTCCAACACAGAAAGGCTTGGGGGGCTCTGAAGCTTACAAACAGTCCTGGATACAACAAATCTGTATCTGGACTAGACTAGTTACAGGAAAGGTGGGAAACAAGCACAAACACGGGCTTTTAAACTAGAAAGCTGAAAGAGATGGAAAGACTGCCCAAACGGCCAATAAACTACAATTTCTGGACCGGAAACCACTCCTCTTGTGGTAGATAGGCTACCTAGTGCTTCCCTTCAACACACTCAAGTCTTGGAGTTCATTGGTGCTCATCTGAACACAGTCATGCAAGGCAAGTCTCCCTCAGTCAAGGATAAATACATTATGGGACCAAGCTTCCCAGTTACTCTCTCATTATTCCCCACCAGCAAGGTTGATTTTGTAACTTTTAGGATTTATGCAGACTCCATAACTCTAATACCACTAGCAAGATATTACAAGAGAGTACTTCAATGGATGCTGGCAGTGCAATGGTTTATCAGATGCCATCCTCTCTCTGCTCCAATACGTATTACATTACTTTGCAAGGAGCACATTTCCTGGTGGATCTCTGTAAGAGAAGTTTCTCAGGTCTGTCCTTTTATCCTTCCACCACGCACAGCCACAGTGACCACAGGCACTTCCCATCTAGGGTGGGGAGGCATTTCTTGGACAGAGCAGTCCATGGCACCTGGTCTAATCAGGAGGCCAATTTTCACATCAGTGTCTTGGAAATGAGAGAAATCCTATTAGCACTGCAGGCTTTTCAAGATGATCTATTTCTGGGGGTGATTGTCATTTAGACAGACAGTGTGTCACTTGTCAGGTACATCAACAAATGGGGGAACCAGGTCCTAACACTATGTCAAAAAGTGATGAGAGTTTGGCAATAGATAATCTCTTCTGGATGCTTTATTATAGCAATGCATATTCCCATGAAGTCCAACATTCTAGCAGACAAATTAAGCAGGTCCATATTACTTCCTCATGAGTGGTCTGTCAATCCTGTAGTGGCAGAAACTTTTCCATCAATGGGGACAACCATGCTGTGATTTCTTTGCTTCTCTACTCATCTACAAATGCAGCAGTTTCTTTTCCCTGATCCCTCCTGAGGTGGAGTCACCAGAGACTTTCTAGTTCATGATTGGCCCCCAGGACTCCTATACACTTTTCCTCCTGTTTTGCTAATCCCAAATTTTTTTCAGAACGCATCATACTGAATGTGCATAGTAATCCATCTGATGTTGTTAATCTTCATTCCATTTTCATTCTATTCATCACTGATGGGTTCAGTTCCAAGGCCATGGAACTGAGTCGGCCTTATACCCAAGCTCAAGCCAGCCAAAAACTCTCTAAGACTTTATCCATAATCCCCTTCTCCCTGTTACCTCAGATGCTTCCCAACTAGGGTGGGGAGGCATTTCTTGACAGAGTAGTCCATGGCACCTGATCTAATCAGGAGGCCAATTTTCACATCACTGTCTAAGAAATGAGAGAAATCCTATCAGCATTGCAGGCTTTTCAAGATGATCTCCTTCTGGGGATGATTGTCATTCATACAGACAGTGTCTCAGTTGTCGGGTACATCAACAAATGGGGGGAACCAGTCCTAACACTATGTCAAAAAGTGATGAGAGTTTGGCAATAGATGTTCTCTTCTGGATGCTTTATTATAGCAATGCATATTTCCATGAAGTCCAACATTCTAGCAGACAAATTGAGCAGGTCCATATTACTTCCTCATGAGTGGTCTGTCAATCCTGTAGTGGCAGAAACTTTTCCATCAATGGGGACAACCATGCTGCGATTTCTTTGCTTCTTTACTCATCTCCAAATGCAGCAGTTTCTTTTCCCTGATCCCTCCTGAGGTGGAGTCACCAAGAGACTTTCTAGTTCATGATTGGCCCTTGGGACTCCTATACACTTTTCCTCCTGTTTTGCTGATCCCAAAATTCTTTCAGAAAGCATCATACTGAATGTGCAAAGTAATCCATCTGATGTTGTTAATCTTCATTCCATTTTAATTCCATTCATCACTGATGGGTTCAGTTCTGAGCCCTTGGAACCAAGTCGGCCTTATACCTAAGCTCGAGCCTGCCAAAAACTATGTAAGACTTTATCTATAATCCCCTTTTCCTTGCTACCTCAGATCTCATTTGCTACATTGCCATAAAGCCGTGTTCAAGCCAGCTCTCAGCTAAGTCTCAGATTTTTTGCAATATACTGTTATTTTGATATTTCTGGTTACCCAAAATTGTTTAGAGTGTTATTATCTAGTGTGCTCTTTCCTGTAGCTGTGTTTCATTAACAATCTCCCAACCTCTTCTATCTTTACCTGTTGGTAGTCTTTGTATCATCGCTGGTACACTCCCTTTTTCTCTACCCAGTGTAGAAATTTATTTTATACCATTGTTGGTATTTGTTTTTCCCTTCCTGTTCTTTACTGTTGTCTGCTTGGTCGTGTTATTTTGTTGGTTGTTTCCCTTTGCTGATATTGTGTTTTTTCTAATATTCCAGATAAGAAGGGCATCTCAGGCTTCAAACAATGCCTGAAGTGTGGTAGGAAAATTCCTAATAGCGGTTTACATAATGATTGTGTTTACTGTTTGGGATTGCCTCATCTCTTGGTACAACCCCATTGATCTTTCTGTTTGGGGTTTAGCTCTCGTACCCTGAATGAGCGGAAAAATACATTAATGTTGAAAGGCCTACTTAAATCTACTTTGTCAGAGGCTCCCTCCATGTTGGAGGGTTCACCCCCTTCTAGGAAAGACAAAAAGAGGCCACACACTGTTCCCTCCTCACTCTCCGATGAGAAGGAAAAACCGCCAAAACAAAAAATTCCAAAACTCTCTGTACCTGAACAAATGTCTTTGACTTCGGCACTGTCTTCGGTACCGACTCTGCCTATATCATTGGTGCCCACTACCTCGGCACCGTCAACGTCTGCGGTACTGGATTTGACTGTTCCTATAGTTTTGACCTTGACACCGATCATGGCTCTGTGCCCTTTCTCGGCTCCGATAACCCAGATGGACCTTGCTGGTCCCATCATCTCAAAAATGGAGACTGTAGTGCTACTAGATGTGCAAGCATGGACCTGATATTCCCCATCTGTGAACCCTTTCATGGGACAGGCTTATAGTCCCTTCTTAGATTGTCCAGAGTCCCCTTGAGGGATATCCACTAGGTCCACCAGTTGCCTGTCCGAACTAGATGTGGTGCGCCTTGTGGACTAGCCACTGACAGCCTGGGGAATTCCTTCTGACTCAAAATCCCAGTCCCTTTTAGGATTTGGGTTTCCTCCTTCACGGACTCCATCTTACTCTCCTCCTTCAACCTCCTTGCAGGTTCCAAAGCTCTCTGCACCGACACCTCTCTTGGCATCCTCGGCTTCGTTGCTGATCATGGACCTCACTTTGGCCCCTGAGTTGACCCTTTGGCCTTTGGTTCCATCGGAACTTGGACTTCCTCAGGCCTGGGACTGGACTGCGGGTTCCTCGGTTCCGAGTCCGGCTCCAGCTTTTTCTATGGTGCCATCCTCGGTTCCAGGAGCTATGTCGGTACCTATCCAGCTTGAGGCTGCTCGCCTGAGAGCAGACTCAACGGAGCGGGGTGTGACCCCATTTCTGAAGTTTTCCTTCTCGGTTTCAGGCTCCCATCCCTCTTCAGGTGACCCTTGCTTTCCAGGTGATGGAGAGGGATCTTGACTCCATGAGCAAGCCTCCGTCATCGGAACCCCTATGTGATCCCGCTGTGCTGCAGCTGCCACAGGCCACCATCCCAGATCAAGCACAGGAGCCGCAGGAGACTCTATCGCAGGCTGCCCTTTCTTCTGGGTCCTCCTTAGAAGTTCCCACTGAGGAGGTCGCTAGGAAGAAATCATGCAAGAGGAAGCATGTGGACTCCCCGGAGGAGTATCTCACCAAGGAAATGGACTACAATGAAGGGGAAGGGTTTCCCTCGATCACCCCCTGAAGATGTCTCCTTCGGAGACATCATGGAGATCTTAAAACAGAGAGGTTATTGGAAGCCCAAAAAAACCTTCCTTGGAGGAATCCGTCTTCCTGCAGGCCTTTTGCGCTCAACCATCTACCGCCTGGGTGACCCCCCCCCCTGCAGACGAGTTGGTTCAGCTTGTGGTGCAGCATGTCTGGAAGAACCCTGATATGGCTGAAGCAATCTCCAAGAGACCATATAAGTTCATCTCTCCCCCTGAAGAACACCCTCAATGAAAAAAAGGTCTACAAGTAGATGCTATGGTGGTGGCGGCAGCCACCAAGAAAGGGCTTACTGAGGAGAGCCAAACTGTTCACCTGCCTAACAGAGAGTCCCGACTGGTGAACAGACTGGGGAAGTGAGCGTTTCCTTCATCAACCTTTGCTATTCAGTCTTTGAACTATCTAGCACATTTTGCCAGACTGCAGAGAGACCTCATCTCTGAACTCTCTGGTACTCTGTCAAGAAAGGTGTCTGACAAGGTAGCCTCACAGCTAGCAAGCCTTGAATTGATTTCTAATTCATCCATGAGGTTGATATCACATGCAACTGAAGGGGCAGCCAGAGCTGTGGGTTCAGGCATTGTTATGATACATCACACCTGGATGCACCTATGTTACTTTGCGGATGCCTTCAAATCTTCCTTCCTTAACACTCCAGTGGAAACATCCTCCCTGTTCAGCCCTAAAGTGACGGACACATTAGCCAGGTGTGAGCAGGATGGTAAGACCCTGTCTGCAGTTGGTGTACATTTCTCCACCCCTCAGCATCCTTTTTCCAGAAACCAGAGAAGTGGGAAATTGTGGCACAAAAAATCTCAGAGTTCTTTTCATGACGCACGTGGTGAGTTAACCCCCAGAGGCAGAGGGGGCAACTCTTCCAGAAGGTGCCCCTACTGGTGTAGAGGGGGTCTGTGTAATCAGGGCTCCAGAGATTCCTTCTCTAGACAGTCCTATCAGTGCTCCTGAAGAGCAGCCCAATTGCTTTTCTCTGGAAGCAGTCGGGGGTCATTTCTCTGCACCCCGATGCCTGGCTATCTATTACCATCGACTCTTGGGTGCAGAAGATAATCTCCAGAGGCTACAAAATCCCTTTTGACAATAATCCAAAACCTGCAAAGTGAATCCCAGACATTCCACCCAGACTAAGGGACAAAGCAGCTTTACAGATAAAACAACTGTGCGTAAAAGAGCCATCCAAAAACTCCCACCAGACCACATAGGATCAAGATTTTACTCAGCGTTCTTTTTGGTACCAAAAAAGATGGGGGACTGGAGGCCAGTTTTGGACCTCAGCTGTTTAAACAAGTTCATCAGCCAGACAAAATTCTGGATGGTCACGGTTCAGTCCATTCTCTTGTTTCTGGAGAAAGGTGTTTGGATGTACTCAACAGACCTTCTGGATGCATATTACCACATCAAAGTGGAAAAAATGCTCCGGGAGGTTCCTTCGCTTCTGGCTGGGAGCCAATTATTACTAATTCCATGCCCTGCCTTTCGGACCTCTACAGTCCCCAGAGTGTTCAGAAAATGCATGGCAGCAGTGACAAGCTCACTTGAGACTGCAAGGATTCTGGGTGTTTCCATATTTGGAAGATTGGCTCCTCACCTCCCCCACCAAGCGTTTACTGGTAAAAGCCTTGCATTACACCCTCTCTGCCACACTGCCCAGGAATATCTATAAACTGGGAAAAATCCTATCTAATCCCAACCCAGACCCTAGAGTTTATAGGGGTAAAGTTCAACACTTGTTCTTGTTTGACCTCTCTCCTAGGTCACAAGCTTCAAAGAATAAGGATTCAGCTCCAGGAATTACTCTGTGATGAAGTGGTCTCGACCTGACAAGTCCTGCAGTTGCTAGGGTCAATGGCAGCATCTACAGCTATAGTACCCCTAGCAAGATTTCACATGAGACTCTTACAGTGGCTACTGCTGACCCAATCATATCTGAATCAGCAGACGTTGTTGTACAAGATCCACATTATGAATCGCTGCAAACTGGATCTTTCTTGGTAGATGATGCCAGACCTGGTGCTTTGGAGCTGAATTTTCCATTCCCCTCACCCAATGCCATTGTGACCATTGATGCTTCCCTGATAGGGTGGGGGCAATTATCCGGGAATGACTGTCCAAGGTACATGGTCCAACGTAGAGGCCGATCTGCATATAAATGTTCTAGAACAGAGGGCAGTGCTCTTAGCATTGCAGGAATTTCAGACTGCCCTTCCTTCTAGAACTGTTGCTGTCCAATCAGACCTGTCAGTTGTTTGGTACATCAGCAAACAAGGAGGAACCAAGTCCTATCCCCTATGTCGGGAGGCCATGAGAGTTTGGCAATGGACGATAGCTTTCAACCACTTTCTGATAGCAACACATATTCCGGGAATTTCCAATGTGACCGCAGACAAATTGAGAAGGTGCATTCTCCTACCTCATGAATGGTCCCTCGACCCCAATTTAGCGGTGAAGATTTTCAGCCTTTGGGGCCAGCCTTGCTGTGACCTGTTCACTTACCCATCCAACCACAAGTGCAGTATCTATTTTGCCCTAATTCCCCTGCAGGGGAGTCCCCGAAGGATGCACTTACTCATGATTGACCCACAGGACTTCTTTATGTTTATCTTCCCACTCCTCTGATTCCTCTTTATGCTTATCCTCCAATTCCTCTGATTCCTCTAGTCCTGAAGAAAGCTCTTCAGTTGAAAAGATGATCCTCATAGCCCCCTTTTGGCCTCGACAGGTATGGTTCCCCTTTCTCTGGCCTCATCTTCTTTGCAGACCTTTGGTTCTGGATCCAACTCCAGATCTGATATCTCACCCTTAGGAGCTGAGCCACCCAAACCTTTTCAGCCTCAAGCTCACAGCTTGGTTTCTCCAATTCCAATGATTGCCAGGCATTGTAATATTTCCTCTCCTGTATGTGACATTATTCTGGCTTCTCATAAACCATCCACCAGGAAACTTTATGCTGACAACTTGAAAAGATTTTCTATTTGGTCTAGACAGAGAGAGACTTGATCCCTTTTTGATACCCATCTCTGCTTTGCTCCAGTACCTATCTTATTTTTTTCAAGCAGAGCTCCGCAGCATCAACCATTCATGTTCATTTAGCTGCCATTTTGAATTTTCATAATGGTTTTGGTGATTCCACTTTGATCTCTCATTTCCTAAGCAAGACCTTTTTGAAGGGAATCTACCATTCAAGACCACCAATTAAGCAGCACACAGAACCCTGGAGTCTTACTCTTGTCCTACAGTCTTTAACGTGGTCTCCCTTCGAACCAGCAGCCATGTATGACATTAAGTTTCTATCCTGGAAATCCCTTTTCTCGTGGCTATTACTTCTACTAGATGCATTTCTGATCTCCAAGCTTTTTGTACCAAACATCCTTATTTGATTTTTCATAAGGGCAGAGTATCACTGGGGACCAATCCTTCCTTTCTACCAAAAGTAATCTCCGAACTATTCATTAATTAGACTATTGACCTGTCTGTGTTCTTTCCTAAATTCTTTAACAAAGGAGAGTATTGTTTACATTTCTTGGATGTTCACAGACAACTGAGGTTTTACCTGGGCAGTAAAAAGCTTTCAGGAAATTAGACCAATTGTTTATTTCTTTTTCTGGCCCAAAAATGGGAAAGTCAGTCTCTAATGTGACTTTATCCAAATGGCTCAGAGACTGCATAACTTTCATTTATAAACTGGAAAGGAAATCTGTCCTGCCTAACATCAGAGCTCTCTCCACCAGATCTATGGCAACTTCTGTGGCATTCCACTACAGAACTTCAATGGATGACATCTGTGCAGCAGTTTTGTGGGCTTCCCCCATACCTTCAACACTCATTAAAAGCTAGGTCTGGTCTTGAGGGGAAGAGTGTCCTTTGGTTCAATGGTGCTCAGGAATGTTCTTCCTTAGGGCCACCCTTGGATATAAGGTAGCTGGGAACTCTGTCCCATCAGTGATGAATGGCATGAAGATTAACAGCATAAAATAAAGAAGTTATGTCTTATCATGACGTTCCATCTGTGTTGTTGATCTTCATCCATTCATCACATCCCACCCTCCTTCTCCCACCTAGAGGCTCCTGGGGGATCTTTGGGTCCATGCCCTGTACTAAGGTTTCTGCTTGGAGACAGCCTCTGCTTTATTTGCTAGGGCAAACTCAATCTGAGGTAAAAGGGAGAAGGGGATTATGGGTAAAGTCTTAGCTTGAGAGTTTTTGGCTGGCGCGAGCTTGGGTATAAGGCAGACTTGGTTCTGAGGGCTCAGAACCAAACCCATCAGTGATGAATGGATGAAGATCAACAACACAGATGGAATGTTATGGTAAGATATAACTTCTTTTTATTGCTTCTTCCTGGCTTCAACAAGTATGGTTCCCTTTCCTGTGGCCTCATCTTGTACACCCCCTTTGGGTGATAAATCCAAACCAGCATCTTCTGTCACACCCATCAGGAATAAATCATCCAAACATTCAGTCTCACATTCCAAGTGACCACATGGTTTCTCCACCTCCAATGATGGCTAGACAAGCCAGGTTTTCATCTCCAGTCTGACACATCCTTACATCTTTTTAGGATTCTACGAGAAAGTTGTATAAGAGTAAATGGAAAAGATTCTCCCGTTGGGCTGCCCAGAAACAAATAGATCCCTTTTCAGCACCTGTTTCAGCTATTCTGTATTGTTTTCCTTCCATTTCCAACAACATATTCACACCACCAGGCTAGTTGCCCAACACAATGCTCTGAAATTCTCCAGGTTCAACTAACACTAGGTAAGACTGCAATCCAAATTGTAGCTTGCTACAGATCCCCCACCATACCCCAAGATTCTCACTACACCTTTCTAAACATACTGGAAAATATTAAGATAGAACCAAACACCCTAATACTGGGTGTTTTTAACTACCCTGCCGTTAACTGTGAAAAAACATCATGTTACCAACACCTTTGCCCAACCGTTCTTGGAATTCATAAATTCCAACGCCCTGAATCAACTAATCCATAGTCCCACCAGAGGCTCCAATATCCTAGACCTGGTCATTACCAACATGGGAAATCGATGCTCCACACCTATGGTCACCCCCTCGTTAGTCAGGTCTGACCATAAGCTAATCACCCTTAACATCCACATCCCACCCCCACCCACCAGTAAGGAAACCTCCATAAAAAACTTCTCCAAAGCCAACTTCATGCTACTCAAGTCAGAAGTGACAAACTTCATGACACCCATGCAGACGGGAACTGAAAATTCAACTGCTGAATCCTACACTAAGGCACTGTATGAGCACATCCACTCATGCTTGAATTGTGCCATCCCAAACAGAACCAAGATGCTTTCATCCAAACAAAAGGAAGCCAATCTGGTGGTCCCCTGCCATAAACAAACTTTACAATAAAAGGAAGAAACTGTTGCAGAAAAGAGGAAAATCCCAGGATGCAAAAAAACTCCCTTACCAGCCTCAGTAAGAAACTGAGATCCCTCATAAAATCCTCCAAAGCTAGTTACGAAAATAAAATTGCCAAAGATTCCAAAGACAACCACAAGGCATTCTATAACTATGTCAAGAATCTAAATGACAATGCTCAGATCTGCTCTGAGCTAAAACAGAATGGCATTAAATCCACTGATCCCAAAAATATTGCCAATATCCTGGCAGATCGATTCAGTGCCAACTTCACCCCCCTCTCACCCCCTAAATGGCCCATCTCAATACCGGAAGATTGCCAAATTCTGGTAATAATGGCCACACAGGTAAAAAACGCACTCTCCAAAGCTAAGAATACAGCATCCATGGGACCAGATGACATCCTGGGTTGTGTACTACATGAACTACAATATGAACTGGCACCTCACCTAAGTGTCATGTTTAATCATAGCCTCACCTCAGGTTTCATGCCCACTGAGTGGTGCAGAGCTACAGTTATCCCACTCCACAAGGGGGGATCCACCTTGGATCCAGGAAACTACTGTCCCATCAGTCTGACAAGCCTTATCTGCAAGGCCATGGAGTGTATTATCATGGAATTTATAAACAGAGACATTGGCAACCTTCAAACACTGGACCCCACCCACTTTGGGTTCATGAAGGGCCGATCTTGTCTCCTGAACCTGATTGACATCTTTGAATCAGTCTCCAGAGCCATGGACAAGGGTAAGGTGGTCCACACAGCCTATCTAGACCTTGCCAAGGCCTTTGACACCATCCCCCACTCTGGAATCATAGATAACCTTACTAAGCTGGGCATTAATCCCTACGTCACCCAATGGGTTGCTAACTGGCTTACTGATAGAACCCACACTGTAAAAGTAGCCAACTCCAAATCCAGCTCCAGACAAGTGACAAGTGGAGTACCTCAGGGTTCAGTCCTGGGAACGCTCTTGTTTGGCATCTACTTCTCTGAAGTACAGGCCAACACTAAGGGACTCTGGCTAACAAAGTTTGCAGATGACTGCAAACTGGGAGCCATTATTGAATCCCCAAATGATGTGGATACTCTACAAAAGGAGAAAATTCAGCCACGGAGTCACCAATAAATGTGCAGTCACCTCCAAACAAAGCAAAACAGCAAACCAACCCACTCAGTTTAAACCGTTTAAATTGAGTGGGTTGGTTTGCTGTTTTGCTTCGCAATAAATGAACTACATTTTTACATTGGCGTTGTGGAGATATTATTCATTGATGCTGTGGAGCTGTTTTTTTTTCTGGACTATTCATTCATTCATTGATTGGAGTTGACTGTACACTTATTGGTGACTCCGTGGCTGAATTTTCTGCAGTTGCATTTTTGTATCTATTCAGTTGTTGTACTCTACAAAAGGGCCTTACAGAAACAGATGCTTGGTGCCAGAGCAATGGGCTCAAGCTCAATGCCAAGAAATGTATAGTTATCCCCTTTGGGAAAAAACATGTATCCATGAATTACCATATAGGTGGCAGTACACTAAACACCGAAAGTGTGATAAGAGACTTGGGGACACAGGTGGACAGTGGTCTCACCTTCGATAACCACATCGCCACAACAGTCAGGAAATCCTTCTATGTGACACACCTCATCACTGAGGGCTTTTCATCCAGAAAAAAGGAGGTCATTGTCCCACTGTACTCATCCCTCATTAGACCCATTATAGAATACAACGCCCCATTTGGTATGTACCTCTCAAGACATCTGCAACAACTGGAAAGGCCGCAGAAATACCTCACTAAAAGAATCATAGGCCTAAAGCAGATGCCCTACGCTGACCGCCTTAAAAAACTCCAGCTATACTCTGTTGCATATCGTCTACTCAGAGGCGATTTCTGCTTAACATACAAGGCCATGTCAAACCCAGAGCTGTTGGACATGCTACACTAAAGAAATCCCAATCCCTCAGAGCCACACGCTCCAGGGATCTAAACCTTGTTATCACAATAAACAAAACATGCTGGAGGGATAGGTTCCTGACCCAGAGACTCCCCAGACTCTGGAATAGATTGCCCATACATGTCAAGCAGAGTGAATCTTTGGCCCTCTTCAAAAGGAACCTTGACGATTGGATGGGAGAAAGGAAATTCACCCCGGGAATCACGTCAGTCTCCCTGCTAGACAGGGGTCCAGGGAATTAAATTGTGTGGGAAGAAATAGCCAGGGAATTGTTATGGCTAGGCTTGTATAGGCCCTAGGGCTGATAGCCTAGTACCAACCTATGAACCGTGCTAGTTACTCAACTGTAAAGATTTAACTTGCAGCTATCTCAGATTTTAACATACGACATAACCAGTCCACTTTGTCCTCATGTAGATTGTGTAAAGTTTTTCTTAAAGGTACTTTCTTACTCTGACACACCATGAAAGACCCTACTCCACCATGGGATCTAAATATTCTCCTACAAGCCTTGACTCGACATCCCTTTGAACCAGCGGTCAAGGTAGATTTAAAATTTTTATCTTGGAAAACTATTTGTCTGGTCACAATCACTTTAGGTAGATGAGTATCAGAACTCCAGAACCTGTCATCTAAACCACTATATCTAATTTTTCATTAGGATTTCTCCACATAAATCCTTCCTTTGTGCATAAGGTGGTTTCAGAAACAGCTATGAATCAATCAATCAGCCTCAAAACATTTCCAGTAAAGGAGAGTGCATGCTTCACCTGTATCCACAGAACAAAAGATTTCATAAAATCAAACCCGCTATTTATTTCATTTTCCAAAGCCAAACTGGGGAAATCTGAGTTTTCTCTAGCTAGGGACTATGGCCCATCAGTTGAGCTGTGAATGAAAAAGACATCATTAGATATGTAAGTTATATACTCACCATAACTATGCATTTGTATTGTGTTTTCATCCTATTTTGCTTGATTGACTGATGAACTCCAGCTCCTTTCTCTTTGTTTCTCCTATCTATATAGTTATTCCCTAGGATATTATTTTATATTTTTTATATTATTTCTATATCATTGTGGGCAAACTCAATCTGAAGTAATGCTGCTGGTGAGGAAGATTATGGGAAAGGGGAGGAGGCCGAACTACAGATCCAGAGGAAGCAGCAGATGCCATTATCAGCACAGCTGGCCCCATCTTTCCTGTCAAATAGACTCCTCCTCAAATATCTTTGGATAGGAGCAGTGTACCGGGACTGGTTTAAGGTTTAATTCAGGCTATTAATCCTTCTTGTAAAGTAGTTTATGGTAAAAGAAAGAGGGATTCTTCTTTTCCTGAAGAGATTCACGATTCTGAATCTAAACAGGGAGATGCAGGAATAGATACAGGGATTTTTCCTCTGATTTCTGATTCAGACTCATAGGAGAGTCAGTTTCTGATTCTCCCTGTGGGGGTTCTCTTCCTCTGAGACTATTGCTAGATTGTGACAGTGTTTCAGTGGGAGAACATTGAGGTTTCACACCCCCTCAGAAAATACTATATGTTGCTACAGAAGGATCTTCCAGAACCTACACTCCTGTTCTGTTTGCTTTAGAACATGGATGTGTTACTGTCTGCAGTTTTCTTGATAGTGAGCCATCTACCCCTAAAAAACAGATAGGATGTGTAAAGTTCCTCAGACTTTTATATTTTTATACACTATTCCCAAGCCTAACCCAGGAGCTATAGCTTTAGTTGATCCCGCTGCTGCTAAGCACTTATTTAATTCCAATCTTACTCTTTCTGATAAGGATAGGAAAATTATTAATAGGTATGGGAAAAAGTGTATATTTCTGTAACTTTGATTTTCAGAAGTTTGTATTGTCGGGGTCATATGCTAAAGTTTGTTCTGACAAATTGTGAAAGTATGAGGAGTGTTTTATCTGCAGTTTCTTCTTGTGAGGAAAAAATCAGTTTTAAATAAATAAGTTTGTTCTATTGTTTAGGTCATTGTTCATTGTTTACTGTGTGTGTATGACTCTCAATACTTCTTCCAGGCTTATGGCCACTGGTACTGTTTTGAGGAGGTTTGCATGGCTGAATTATCAGAACCTCACAGATGATTTTATAAACAGGGTTTTAAATTCTCCCTTGAATAGAGATTTAGTGTTTGGCCCCTCTGCTGCAAAGGTGATCAAAAAGTGTGATGAAAGGGGCAAGCTGATCTAATCTCTAAGATTTATCACCTGTCCTTTTCCACATTTTCCAAGGAATTTTCTATCTCCTCATCCAGTTTTGGCAATAAATAAATAAATAGTCTCAACAAAATACAGGTAAACAGACATTTAAGAAGAAATGGCAAGGGGCTTCCAAAATGAAGTCTTAAACCTCCCAAAAGTATGAATGGTTATTCAATAAAACGTTTGAGCCCCTCCCACCCTGGCTTCCATTTTCTTACAAAAACTCTGTTCACCAAGTGCATGGCAGTGGTTGCAGCTCACCTGAGACTGCTAGGATTTTTCTCTTTAGCGACAGATTGTTTCAGACAAATGGGTTCTGAAAACTCCTCCTTTCCAGGAGGTCATGCCTCATCCTCCAGATCAGACTCTTGTTTACACCAGTTCTTCATCACAGGATGAACCAAGAAGTGATAGAATCAGTTCCTCCTTCCCCAGTAGGGAACAGTTTTTATTGAAGGATATTACTAGTGCCAAAGAAAGAAAATGCTCGGAGACCAGTTTTGGATCTTTCTTCCCCAAACCTATTTGTGATGTGCTCAAATTCAAAATGATCGAACAAAGGAGAATAGCAACTAGATAACAAAACCTGGATAGGTAGGCTGTAGGAATCACTGCTCGTACACAAGGATGAAAGAATGGTATTTATTGTAAATCCACACAACACAAGATAACGAGGTTAAGCGCTTTCAACTGTTTGCCACAGTCTTCCTCAGAACATAGTATTCTTGCAATACATCCTTTTTATATTTAACATAATTGAATGATTAGATAGTTACATACAAAAACCGCCAAAAACTTTAAGGGCATACTGTTCCACAACAAAGATTGCACTACAATATCAGCATGTATATCCTTATAAAATGACCTTATAAAATGACATATGTTGTATGATATTAAAAAATTCATATAAAATATGTGAACTGAAAGCTCACTACTTATAGATACACTATTATTGTCACAAAGCATCTAAAATGTGTATGTATAAAAAAAAAAAAACATGTAAAATATATAAAATATATAAAAATGTTTATTTATATATATATGTATTTCTACAGAGAGTGTGTAAATATATATTTGAAATAAATGTATGAAATATTTGCATGTATTAACATTGCATATACAGAAGTTGATGTATGGAATGGATGTTGAACAATTAGTTGTTACTAGATATCCTACAACACAGTAGTGGACATTAAATTGTAGACTAGATATGTGGACTAAACATATGATGTAGTGATACCCTTAAACTACATCTCCAGCTGTATCCAAACATATGAAAGTCACATAAAATAATATATATTGTGTTGGAAATGGTGTTTCTATTAAATTATAGAAGGGTTTAATACTAATAAAATCATTTAGTCCCGGTCTTCTGGTAGAATCTGTCAGGATCTGCCATCTACTTTCTCTTTGAGCCAACTCCATTTTCCAATTCCCTCCAAAAGGTAAAATAGGAACCTGATCAATAATGGTAAATGTGAAACTATGGTCATTGCCTTTTTCTAAGATATGTCTGTATAGGGCATTTTTAGTATCGCATTTTTGTATCCTATACTGATGTTCATACATACGCTTTTTCAGCTGTCTTTCCGTTTTACCTATGTAATGTGCGTTACATCGTGTACATAAAGCTACATACACTAACCCTTTAGAATTACAATTGCCCGTCATACTTGAAATGTAAGTACGGTTGATGTCATCCAACCTGAAAGTTTTCGCTGGATTGATGTACTTACATTGTTTACATCTACCACATTTGGTTGTTCCTTTTTGTCCTTCATTTTTTTCCCCTTTTACATAGTTTATCCTCTCAAGCAAACGCTTCACGTTAGGAGCTGTCTTATATACACATCTGGGAAATTTGCCTAGTGTTTGTTCTATATCCGTAGCCACAAATAATTTCCAGTGTCTTTTAAGAATTTCTTTAATTAGATACGTATATGGTGTGTACATCAAAACACATACTCTCCCGCGGAAATCATTTTCCTTCTCTTTCTTTTTTTCAATACAATAATTGCCTAATATTGGTGTATACTTTTGACCCCACTCATTTTTTACATAATTAATCACATCAATAACCATCCTATCTGGGTAGGCCCGATCCAAAAATAGATTTTTGATAAATCTGAGTTCTGTCTCCATAATGTCCTTTGTGGATGACATCCTAGCTGCTCGGATGCATTGTCCTTTTATTATATTCTTGAGGACATGAGGAGGGTGGTTACTGGTGTAGTGAATATAATCATTTGAGAAAGTAGACTTTCTGTACACTTTAGAAATAAAACCATCTTCATTATGACTAACTGATATATCTAAATATGAAATTTCAGTGAAACTAAAAGTGTGTGTAAATTTCAAAAATTCTGTGGAGGTGTTGAGATAATCCATAAATACATCTAACCTCTCCACGGATCCATTCCATAAAATGAATATATCGTCCAGATATCTAGCGTAATATAATATATCGGAATAAAATTCACTATTGAATACATGCTCCGACTCCCATTCAAGCATAACCAGGTTCGCGAAAATGGGGGCACAAGCTGCTCTCATTGCCACTCCCCTGGTTTGCTTGAAATATTCTCCTTGGAATGCTATATAAATGTGGTCCAAAACCAACCCCATCATATCACATATTAAACTTATCTTGTCCCAAGAAAAGCCAGAATATTTTCTTAAACTGCTGGCAAAAAATTCCAAACCTTCCTTCTTGGGAATACTAGAAAATAGATCCTTGACATCTATAGTTAGATATATTAAATTAGGATGCCATTTGTCCTTGGTTAAGTCCCCCAAAAATCTCCAAGAATCTTTCATGATGTGGGGAATAGAGTCGTAAATATTTTTTAACCATCTGTCGATCAATTGACCTATATTAAAAGTTTTGGATCTAGATCCTGATACAATAGGATGGAAAGGTGGATTTTCCAAGGATTTATGGACCTTAGGTATTCCAACCATTTTAGCCAGGACCGGATGATCTGTCTTTAAAAATATATACGTGTCATTAGATATCCTGTTGTCAATCAGATATTCTTCAATACATAAATCTATTCTTTTGTGTCCAATGTTTATTTGGTTAATAGATATATTTTCATAGTTTCCTGACTCATATAAGAGATTATGAATACCTTCATTGTACTCATTGGTGTAAAAAATAACTGCACCACCTCCCTTGTCGGGCTTCATGATTCTGATATCTCTATTACACGTGAATTTTAATAAACATTCTCTCTCTAATGGTGATAGGTTGTTGTTATGTTTATTCCTATCTTTCCTTAAATTCTTGTGTGTCCAGTATATATCATTACAAACCATTTTCTCGTAGTTAAATATGTGTGGGTTGGTCTCAGGGATGTATGTACTTTTCTTCATGAGGTCCGTTCCTGCTATACCAGTGGATCTCACCTCTTTAGTACTATTTTTGTCAAATTGTGCTGCTAAGTGGAGTCTTCTACAGAACATCTTGACCTCCTTAATATTATCCACTAAATTCATACCGGTCATGGGAATAAATTTCATTCCCTTACTCAAAAGTTTGACAAGATCAGTGTCTACCTCTACCTCTGTGTAGTTATAAACTTTAAACCCTTCGTATGCAATTACATTGGGTCGTTGATTAACAATATTATTCTCCTGACAAATTACTCCCTCAATATGAATATTAATGCTGTCCTTGATACTTATTCTACTCATATTGTGGTCATAAGATTGAGACAGTATAGGCCATTCACTTAACACATTTTCATCATCGGGTGATGGTATTAATAGCTGTTCACTTCCAAATTTTGTCAGACCCTTTGTCAGTACTTGTGGGGGTTTCTTGCTGGAAAAAACCTCCCCCCCTGAAAATTTTCCTCCCTAATACTACCCTTAGATGGTTTTCTCATACTGTGGTAGTTAGTCTGGTTGCTATCGGGTGCCCTATGTGAGGGCCACACATATGCCCTGTTGTTCTTGTAAAGTTCTAAATCACGTGAAATTTTTCTATTTTTTCTGTCCACAATAGTATGTATTTTATTGTCTGCTACTGTGTATTGTTTTGTATATAACTCCTTCCATAAGTCAAAATCCTTATGGTTTAAGATGGTATGATTCATGTTTTCCAATTCGTTGGCCAACTTGATAAATTTTTCATCCTGAAATTTAATTAATAGTTTAATATATGCATACCCAAAACTATCAAATAAGTCATTAAATTCTTTAATAGTGTCTAATCCATATACAATGTCCAAAGGTAATTTAAAAAATCTCAGGCCCTTGGGCACTACCTTTAATTTAAGACACTTAGACAAATAACTACAATCTACTTTAGTATTTTTATAAGACACAAGTTTTTTACCAAAATCATATATTAGTTCCTTCAGAGATGTATGTATCAATTCAGTACTTTTGTATTTTTTATTATATAAAATACCAACCTCTGCATCAAAAAAAATCAAAGCTGTCATCAAAAAACTGTTCCATCAGTCCTTCTTCATTACACTCTCTTACATAACATTTATTATTCCTTGTTTTATGTTCAGAATTCAACTTTGCTAAATTAACACTAGATTTAGCTCTACAGGGACTTGATATGTTATGGGTAGCAATCTGGGTTACAGTACCTTTACGGGCCAGCGTGGCCTTAGATTTCCCATAACCATATGTCCTGACTGAAGGAAATTCCTTCGGTCGTGTTCCGGTTGGATATTTTTCCTGCCGTGCCCTGCTGAGACTAAAATCAAATGTGAAATCCTGTTCTAATATATTGTGTTGATGGTCACTATATAAATGACCATCGCCATTGTTGGATAAGTCCAGTCCATCTATGGTAATTCCTTTACCCTTATCTGGTAAGTCAATAATGTTGGTGTTGCTATGCAATTCGAAAACGCCGTCAGTGTCTCCAAGTTCTTTAGGGAATCCGCAATCGGGTGTGTGCAGTATGTTGGACACATACTGCTCAGGAGATGATGCTAATGCAACAGCTTTTCGTTCCCTGCGTTCGTTCACACCACACGCTTCCCCTGAAGTACGTGCCTCGGCGTCATCCGAATCTGGCGCTTCCGTCGATTTGTGAGACTTTCCTTTCTCAACTGTTACCGTAACCAAACTGGTAACTAATTCCATAAGTCTATGTTCTTCACCTTGTAGTGATGTTAGGTCAGCTCTAAGTAGAGCAAGATCATCCTTCGACAATAAAGCAGTTGTAGGTTCCACCAAGTCATCCATCCAGACTATACACTCAAACCGAACAAAGGAGAATAGCAACTAGATAACAAAACCTGGATAGGTAGGCTGTAGGAATCACTGCTCGTACACAAGGATGAAAGAATGGTATTTATTGTAAATCCACACAACACAAGATAACGAGGTTAAGCGCTTTCAACTGTTTGCCACAGTCTTCCTCAGAACATAGTATTCTTACAATACATCCTTTTTATACTTAACATAATTGAATGATTAGATAGTTACATACAAAAAACGCCAAAAACTTTAAGGGCATACTGTTCCACAACAAAGACTGCACTACAATATCAGCTAGTCTTTCCAGTGGTATAATCACATAGAAACATTCAAAATGATGTCACATCACAGCCTGTTTTTCCTCATTCAAGTTTCCTGGTAACATTTGACTTAAATGATGGTTATCATCACATCACAGTTCATCTAGACTTCAGATGTTTCTTAAGGCTTTGTATGTCTAGATCACATTATCACTTCACTGCGTTACCCTTTGGATTATCCACTGCACCAAGAGTATTCACATAGTGTACAGCTCATTGCAGGCTACAGAGTATCCACATTTTTCCACACTTTGACTTGCTTATCTTTGCAGAGTCTTTTTCAAAGTGTCTTGATTGAGTAAGAAACATCTTACACAAGCTTGGATTTCAAGAGAATATTCAAAAGTTGCATTATAAAGTCACCCAGAATGATGCCTCAATATAAACAGAAAATGATTGACTTTAACAATTGGCTTAATTTCTGGTGTCATTCCATGGGGATCCAGTACCTGACAGCCTGGGAAGATATGATTGGCAGACCATGATGCTTTGCTAGAGATGGCCTGCATCTGTCTCACTTGGGCTTCAGGCTTCTGGCAAAGGCTCTTGCCTCTCCCATAGTGCCTTTTTTAGGAAAAATGATGAGGTTAAAATTACCAACATAAACATTTCAACAAAACACAAAATAAACGTCATACTGCTAGATGCTAGGAGTCTAAACATGAAACTGCACTCATTGCAAGCATTCTTAACACTGGAAAATGCTGACATCTGCACAGTCACAGAAACCTGGTTCAAAGCTGCGAGAGTACCCCAGCCTTACCTGGTTACTCATCCTATCATACATTCAGACCACAAACTGTGGGCAGTAAAGCCAAAGGAGGTGGAGTTTCAATATATATTAAAAACATACACACCTCCAGGCTTGTCAAACAGTATGATGTGCAGGGGGATCCTCTAGGTTCAGTTAACCATTGACAAGACCCCTATACAAATTGAGTCTATATTACGTGATTGAATAATTAGGTGATCGAACACCTAAACATCGACCACATAATATTGAAAGCAAAGAAACAGCGCACGGCCAATTTAACACAGGAAAAGATTTCCCTTGGCCGTTCGCTGGAATTTGCCGTTTTCTCCACTGTGGAGCGATCTCGGAGTTGGTATATTTAGTTAGGGGGGTGTGTGTGTGGGGCATGCAGGGGTGAAGCCCCCCACTTAGTTTGGCTGTAAAGTAAATTTTATTTTGTGGCCGACGGTAACATTTCCTAGCGACGTTCGCTATTTTGCAGTTCGATATTACATGGTCGATGTTTAGGTTTTCTATCACCTAATCATTTGATCACGTAATATAGACCCAAACAAATCATTACTATTTACCGGCTCCCAAATCTGACTCAAGATGCCCAATCCACCTATCTGTACCTCTTTGAATCTATCAGGATTCAACCCTTTACCCTGATCTTGGGTGACTTTAACTACCCAAACATAGACTGAAAGAACTACTCATGCCAGAACACCAATTCCCAGAGATTCCTCAATTTTGTCAGTGCAAATGCTTTGGAACAGCTAGTCAATACCCCCACAAGAGGTGATAATATCTTGAACTTGGTATTAACCAACATGAGTAACCACTGCAGCATCTCTGCAGTATCATCCTTCTTGGTAAGATCTGACCATAAAGTGGTCACTTTCGAAGTCACCATCTCCCCTGACCCCCCTCTAGCTAGGGTCAAACATAAAAACTTCCCCAAAGCTGATTACAGATCCTGAGGGATGATATAAACAGCTCCACAGCCCCCTCCCCCTCTAGGAACTGGCACCAGTATCCAAAACTATACCAAAGCACTATACAAACATTTATATAGATGCATGAAATCAGGAATACCTGACAGGACTAAATCATCCTCCACAAGGAAGAGTAAACCTGTCTGGAGCACATCTGCAATAAATAAACTCTGTAACAAAAGGAAAAAATTGCTGTCCCGGACCAAGAAAGAGCAGATGCCAAATTGGAAGCAATATCTCTTTAGCCTGAACAAGCAAATAACAGCACTAATGAAATCCTCTATAGCAAACTTTGAGTCCAAATCGGCCACATATACTAGAGACAGTCATAAGGCCTTCTTTGCATATATCCGCAGTCTCAAAGGAAGCACCCAGATCTGTTCAGAACTGGTGGTCAAGGTCAGTACATATACAAATGCCATAGATGTAGCAAACTTGCTGGCTGACAGATTCAGTGAAAACTTCACCCCTCTGTCCCCCATCAGTAAATCAGGACATTCCCAGTACCTGTCCCCTTCCCCTTATATCTTTGGAACAGTTCATCACTGATCTCTCAAAGGCAAAATGTACAGCCTCCATAGGACCCAATAAAATCCCAGGCTGCACCCTGCATGAACCCAGGCAGGAACCTTACAGCACCATTAGGCAACCTATTCAACCAAAGCCTGAGTACCAGCTTTGTCCTAGTTGAGTGGAGGACAGCCACTATCATTTCTTTGCACAATGGTGGAACATCCAGTGATCTGGGAAATTATAGACCCATCAGCCTAACTAGCCTGATCTGTAAGGCCATGGAATGGATTATCATGGACCTCATTAGCAATGACATTGGCAGCCTCCAAACACTCAATCCCACACAGTTTGGCTTTGTCAAGGGGAGGTAATGTCTGTTAAATTTGGTCGAATTCTTTGAGACAGTCACCAACGCCATGGAAGAGGGGAAGATGGTGCACACTACCTACCTTGACCTGGCTAAAGCTTTCGACACTATTCCCAACTCGGGCATAATAGATAAACTTTCTCAGCTATGAGTGAACTCTCCAGACATTATTACCCTTATAGAAACTTGGCTAAAACCCATTAGCTTATATAAAGACTTTCTTCCACCAGGGTATAATACACTGCAACTTCACCACCAAAATAAAAAAGATGGTGGAGTGGCTATTGTATACTCCAACTATTTTACAATCACATTGCTTGACAAAATAACATCATCCTTTCTACCCGCTGAACTCCTAATCGTCAACCTTAAAATTAATACTCATAGTAAAATCACTGTAGTTACCATCTATATACCCCCTGATGATAACAACTCCCTTTTAGAACACGTCCTCTCTTGGCTTGCTCAGCACACACATAAAGAAACCATCCTTCTAGGAGATATCAGCATAAACTGGTTGACCCTCTGCTCACCTCATTCCACTCTAAGCCTCAACTTGCATGGCTTCACCCAAGTAATCTCTACTCCCACCCACACTAATAAGACATACAACTCCAGTTCAATTATTGACTGGATACTAGTTTCAGACTCCCATAAATATCATAACCCCGAAACACTGCCCAACTTCCTTAGTCATCACTCCCCAATACAAGTTCTTAGATTTACTACTCATTCCCCCAGACCACAGAGATACATAGAATGTCATAAGTTATCAAACTTTGATCCAAATGCATTTAATAGTCTCCTCTCCAAAGTAAATTGGGCTTATGTGCTTCACCTCCCTCTACCTGATGCAGTTAACTCTTTCAACACTACTTTCCTAAATATACTTACCTCACTGGCACCCCTGTGCACAGTTCATGTCAAAATGAATATACCCCCCCCCCCCCCGGTTAACTAATGCCACCTGCTTCTTGATGAAAGTTACAGATAGAATGTGAAAAACCTGGGTGCAAACCAACCTCCCCATTCACCTGCAAGAATATAAAGAATGTAGAAACCTCACTAAAAAGCAAATCAAAAAGACAAAAAGGACTTCTATAATAATCCACCCAGCTCCCATGGAGCTAATCCCAAGAAATTCTGGCATGCAATAAATCAAATACTCCACCCCGGTAACCCCTCATTTCCCAACCTCTGCCCTACAAATACACCCCTCAAAACTGCATCAAAATTCAACTCCTCCTTCATAGAATCCATCAGTAAGTTGCTAACTCCTATCCATTGTAATTCTAAGACTGATACCCCTCCAGTGCCCCCCTCTAGCCAAAATTCTATTAACACCTTCTTCCTTAAGCCAATACCTATCAGCTATATTAAATCTTTACTTCGCAAAGTAAAACCTTGCTCTGTATGAGCAGATAACCTACCTCCCCACTTTCTCCAACTAGCTGCAGACTCTATAGCCTTCCCAGTCTCTGTACTAATTAACCGGTCTATCACAGAATCTACGTTTCCCTCTATCTGGAAAAAATGCTTTACCCTACCAATTCACAAAGAAGGTAACTCCACTGAAATCTCCAACTTCAGACCCATTGCCATCCTCTCACGTCTCTCAAAAATACTTGAAAATGCCTGCATACACAAGTCATGTAACACTTACTTCAAGAAAATCTACTTACCCCTACAAAACATGGCTTTCATCCTAAGCATAGCACCACTACCGCCCTACTATCCTTCATCAGTGCCATTTCTAAGGCCAGAAACAGCAATAAACTGGAGCCATGCTTATTCCTAGATTTCTCTAAAGCATTTGACACAGTGTCTCACCCCTTTCTTCTGGACAAACTCTCTGAACTCAATTTCTCCTCCTGTACTACTGCCTGATTTAACAGCTACATCTCTGACTGACTACAGTCAGTAAAATGGCTGTCAGCCCTCTCTCCTCCACTTCCCATCAAAATTGGTGTTCTCCAAGGATCTATTCTTGGACCATTACTCTTTAATATCTTTACTAATCTGATCTATACTTCCTGCCCTCAGTCTACTCTCATCCAATATGCTGATGACTCTACTGTCATCACTATTGGTGATACCCTGTCTGACTTACATTCCATGACTCAGACATCTTTCAACTCTGTCGAGACCTGGCTTTCCCATAACCAGCTAATTCTGAATGCTAAAAAAGACTAAACTCTTACTTTTTCTCCCCAAAAGCCTGAATAACCTCAAATCCACTTTTACCATCCAGTCTCTTGATAATACACCCATCTTAGTTGAACCCTACACAAAACTGCTATGGGTTACAATAGACAGCCAACTGAAATTCAATCTGCATGTCAACAGTTGTATTAAAAAAACATCAAAAACTTGGCCTCTCATACAGAAATAAAAAGTCCCTATCCAACAAGACTAAGGTTTCCCTGTCTCATGCCTATCTCCTACCATGCCTACTATACAGCTCTCAGATCCTCTCTAACCTCCAAACCACCCTCCTAACTAAATTAGAAAATACCTATAACAAAGTGGCTAGATTTGCTGCTAATCAAAGTTATAGATCTCATCACTGTCTCTCTTTAACACATTTAAACTGATTGGAACTACCCCACTTGCTTCTCTCTCCCAGATTCACATAATCCACTCTATTCTATACCAACCATCTTTCTCCCCTAGCTTGACTCCTTTCATCTCTCTGAAGCTCAGACCAAAACCTACTACACATCTGTAAACCTAGGATCAAAATTGGTCAAAACCTCTATAGCTACCACCCTTCCATCTCCTAGAACAAACTCCCACTGGAAATTTGATCCCTTAAACAACCATATGTATTCAAATAAACTGCCAAAGATTACCTAAAAAGCTACTGGATATGTCACTGCATTCACCTCCTTAAACTGTCATCCTCTCCTATTTTTAGTAGCCTTTTACTGGCTCCAGCCACTTTTTAGAGCCATCTGTGTACCTCCTCTTACTCCTTCTTATAATACCCTAACTTATTTACCACCTGCATACTTTCTATTATTACAACCACTTGGCTGTATCAACAACCATTCCTTTTTTTTCATTGTTTATACATTGTATATGTAATGAAACTCTACTCACCCTACATATTTTCTAGATTGTACTTTTATCAACTCAGAATTTTTGTATTTCCTTTGTATATTTTCAACTCAACTACTGTCAAAGTCTTATTGTTTACATATTTTTTTCTACTGTTAAATCTTAAATGTAATGTTGTGAAGCTTTTCTCCCCACGTCTCCACTGAAAAAGGTCTATCAGCTCCGTCAGACAAACCCGGTCAACAAATGTAAATAAATAAATAAATAGGCTTCTATCTGTATACTACCAGATGGGTAGCTAACTGGCTCACTGATAGAACCCACCTAGTCAAAATAGGGGAAGACACCTCAAGCAGTAGACCCATAACGAGTGGCATACCCCAGGGTTCGGTCATGGGGCCTCTGTTATTTGGGATATACTTTTCTGAGGTGCAGGCCAAAACCATTGGGCTATGGCTGACCAAGTTTGCAGATAACTGCAAGCTGGGCATTGTCATCAGTTCCCCTAGTAATGTGGACATCCTCCAAGAGAGTCTCACCCAAGCAAATGACTGGTGCCAGAAGCATGGCCTCAAGCTGAATACCAAAAAAATGCATCATCATCCCCTTTGGTAAGTTAACATCCCCACAAATTTTCACATTAATAACAATGTCCTAAGCACACAATCAGTCGTGAGGGATTTGGGCACCCAGGTTGATAGCAACCTGACTTTTGGCCACCATGTAGCTTCTGATGTACGGAAAGCTTTCTACATGGCCTACCTCATAAGTAAGGGTATCTCATCCAGGGACAAGGAGGTCATAGCATCCCTGTATTCTTCTCTTATAAGGCCCATTATTGAGTACAACATCCCACTCAGCATGTACCTCGCGAAGCACATGGAACAGCTGGAGAGAGCACAGAGGTTCCTCAGCAGGAGAATCCAGGGCCTCAAAAATCTACCATACACAGACAGGCTAAAAGCCCTATCCTTCTACTCAGTTTCATGCAGACTCCTCAGAAGTGACCTCTGTCTGGCAAAAAGGTGATCTCGAACCCTGTCTTGATGGGACTGCTGCATTTTCTCAAGTTAAGCTCCACTCGAGTAACCCATACGAGCAGCCTCAACCTGGTCTGTGACATCAGTAGGACTTGTTGGCAGGACAGATTTGTGTCCCAGAGACTCCCCCATCTGTGGAGTAGACTCCCTCTTCATGTCAAACAGAGTACCTCTTTAACCCTCTTTAAGCGCAACCTGGATAGCTGGATGGGAAACAGAAAATACATCCCTGGGATTCCACTCGTGTCCCTGCTGGACAGGGGCATTGGGTGCTGACTTGTGTAATCATGGGCTAAACTCTTGTCTAGACTTATAAGGGCCTCAGGGCCAATAGCCTAGTAACTTCCTATGATCCTAAGTCTTTCTTGACTCCATCACACAGGATTAGGTTTCTGAGGTGTCTGCTAGACACCTCAGTATAAAAAGATATTTTCTTTCACAGGAAAAAAATAGATCTTGTCTACATCTTTTTCTCGAGTTTTCTACTCAGACTTTAGTCACTCTGAGAGAATACCTCAAGATTTTGGGTCTCATGGCATGTACAATTTTCATGATACCCCTGGGAAGACTCCACACGAGAAAGATGCAATGGTATCTGAAGTCTCTTTGGTCCCAGCAACAGCACCCAATATATTTTCAAATCCCAGCTCTGGGGTTTGCCAGAAGAGAAATCAGTTAGCAGACACAGCAAATTTCCCTAAATACAGGCATCCCCTTCCCCCACCCCTGGTTCAGTACAATTAGTCACCACAGATGCCACAGATATTGCTAGGGGGGCAGTTTGAGGAGGGAAAAAATTGCAAGGTATTTGAAACACAAAGAACAGAAGTAAGAACATAAATGTTTGTTCTGATCAAGACACTCAACTCTCAGTGGTCTTTAGTTCCCTGGGTGTCTTTAATTTGCTTTAAACAATACAGCAGCCATGTGGTACATCAACAAGCAAGGGGGAACCAGGTTTTTACCCTTTGCAGACTGCCCATGTTGTTCTTGGCTATAGCTTCACAATGCCATCCCACTCTACAGACATTACATTATGCTGTCAGTGCAAAATTGTATGGCAGACAAGCTGAACAGGACAAAGGCTGACCTTTATGAATGGAAAGTAGACTAGGAAGTCTTCCAAGATTTGGTCCATCTGTCAGGAGTACATCAGGTAGACCTCTTTGCCTTATCTCTGAATAGTCAACAGTTAAATTCTGCTACAGGACTCCATGAAAGAAGGCATGGAAGACAGATGTCTTTTTCTTTCCTAGGACAGGAATGCTACTGTATACTGTTTCCCTCTCTCCACAGATATCCAGAGGAGTTCTGAAGATTCAAAACAAATCCTCCAAGATCATTGTGGTGACTTCCTTCTGGACCAGAAAACAGTGCTTTTACCTTCTTTTGGAAATGGCCAGGGGCAATTACTACAATCTTCCACACAGACTGGATCTACTCACACAAGAACAGGGGTGTTTCATACATCCCAACCCCAATCAACTTCAGCTGACTGCCTTCATGACAGGGTCTTAATTGTCTTTAGTCACCTATTTACTGAGGATGTGGAGCAGGTACTATGAGGCAAGAAAGCCTGCTACTAGAAAATCAAATAATAACAAAGGAAAACGTTTTCTAGTTGGTGCCAACAACATAACCAGCTCCCATTCAGGGTTAGTGTTTCTATGGTTTTACAATATTTGTGTGAATTACTCTTTTGGATTTTCTTACCCCTTCAACAAGGTTCGTTTATCTACCATTTCAGCATGTTTGCCCATGGATCCTCCTCTTTCAAGGCATTTTCATGTTGAAATTTTATTGAAAGGGAGTTTGTGTAAGAGATCTCCAAGAAAAACAGTGGCTCCTCCTTGGTGTCTTATTTTTTTGTCAGAGAGGCTAACACTTGCTCCATTTGAACCAGCTCATCAGGCTGACCTGAGGTTATTAACCTTGAAAACTGTTTTACTGATTGCTCTGACCTCTACAAGAAGGCTATCTGAGTTGCAAACTTTTTTGGTGAGTCAACCTAATCTCATTTTCCACAGCAACAGGGTTTCTTTGAGAACAAATCCTTCTTTTATGTCTATAGTAGTATTTACTTTAAGCCAGACTATCCATCTCCCTGTTTTCTTTCTTGAACCTAAAAATAAGGGAGAAAGGATACTCCATACCTTGAATGTCTATAGACAACTGGGGTACTATCTTGACAGAACAGAATATTTCAGATCTGCAGATCAGTTGTTCATTACTTGTAAAGATGAAAATAAGGGACAACCCATGTCAAAACAGAGTATTTCCAAATGGTAGTCTCAGGCTATTACTTCTTTGTTATTCTCACCATAACAAAACTATTCTTGGTAGTGTCAAGGCCCACTCTACCAAGGCCTTCACTTCATCTATAGCTTTTTGGAAAGGGTTGGATTGTAGAAGTATTGTGAAGCAGCAACATGGTCCTCTGTA
Organism: Protopterus annectens; assembly: GCF_019279795.1. Taxonomy (NCBI): domain Eukaryota; kingdom Metazoa; phylum Chordata; order Ceratodontiformes; family Protopteridae; genus Protopterus; species Protopterus annectens. Next base: position 479,257,251 of record NC_056744.1, read on the forward strand.
CAAACTTTTACTAATCACTACAATCTTGATTCCTTCTCTAGGTCCAGATCAGGCTTTTGCTAGCACCATTCTTTAGGTGCCCCTGGACCCTTCCCTTTCCACCTCCTAAATGTTGTAAGCTAGGGTAATCTATCCATATAGATAAGGCTACTGCAGTAATGATCAATATGATGAACATAATACAGTTGTGTAAGTAAACTTACCATAACAGTAGATGTTCAGCTGAACACTACTGCAGTAGCCACTCCCTCCCTCCATACTCTTTTTCTTTTTTGAATATGCCAGGGTGTGTATGTATGTATATGTAAATATATTTTTACTCCTAGTTATGTCATCTCAGGGCTCGGCCTCTCTCTGTCTCAGTCGGTATGAACATTCTGAAGGTCTTGGCACTCAAACCTATGATGCAATGTTGTCTATTTTCATCCATTCAAATGTCTAGGTTTTCAGATCTGATGGGATCCAACCTCTGTGCCAACGTCGAAGCTTCTTGGGCCCAAAGCTGTAACTCCTCCATTACCCATAATTCCCTAGGCTGTATCAGAAAACCTCAGATCTAGTTTACTGCTCAAAGGTTTTGGACATGCATAGAGCTCTCATTTCAAGTAGGATTTTTTTCAGTGCATCTTTTCTGCTCCTCCTTTACTGTGAGAGTTTGTGTCTCTTTTTTTCTAGTAAAATTTCTTAACAGGCAATTATTAGATATTATTCGACAGTTTATAACAGAGGGCGACCAAGGTGGTGCAGCGGTTAGCATTGCCGCCTCACAGCAGGAGGTTCTCTGGTTCAATTCCCATCTGGGGTGCCTTCTTTGCGGAGTCTGCATGTCCTCCCTCTGGTAGCGTGGGTTTCCTCTGGGTGCTCCAGTTTCCTCCCACTTCCCAAAGACATGCTGTAGGTGGATTGGACATTCTAAATTGGCCTTAGGTGTGAGTGGGTGTGTGTGCCTTCTGTGGAAGGCTGGGTGCCGGGCTGGCATCTCGACACTGTAAAACTCCTCTGCCAATCATGTACGGACAGGTGATCCACTGTGGTGACCCCTAACCAGGAAAAGCCGAAAGTAGAAGAAGAATTAGACAGTTTATAGCATGAGACCTTTGGCCTGTATGTTTAAAAAAAAGTGTGTTTATCTTGTATAGTTTATAGTTTTTCTACATAGTTTACGGTATTACCACAATTATATTGCACTCTGTGTCTGTTAAATTAGTTTTTTTCAGTAAGTTAAGAGTCGACAGGTTTTAAAAAATGCTCAGAGTATGAGCACAAACTCTCACCTCAGGATCCACATTCAAAATGTGCTTACTGTCTTGGTGCCATACACCTTAATATTGAGTACCAGTCATGTGCAACATTCAGTGCTAGGTACCTTCAGACAAGAAAGGCTAAACTAGTTTTAAATGGGACTCCTTCCTGCTCATATAGGGTCGTCCCTTCACCCTTGTCACTGTCCAAAAAATACAGATTTAAAACTAAAACTCAGGACAAGGAGAGAGAGGACAAAGAGAAGAGGGAGAAAAAATTAATCACTATCTCCATCCAAGGCATCAAAGGAAAGTTCTTTGGAACTGACAGTTTCTGTTGGCCTTGATTCTAAGGTAACTGGAAGATCAGAGCCAACACTTCTTTGACCCTGATCTCCTTCCCCTTGTATGAGTTAGTCACTGAGACTGTTGAGTTCCAGGCTCCAGCCTCCCATATTTTGAAAAATGATACTGTCATCCTTCATCTGTAGCATTATCCACTCAGTCATCAAAAAGCCTGACAGAACTTGACATCAACAAGATGCTGAGGAAATTTCTAAGAACACAAATACATCTTAGGGTTTTACTGGCACCATCCCCTGGGAAGTTACCGAGTGTTGGCCACTTTACACCTTCTTTACAAGAACTTGTTCTGATCTGACCCTCAGATTTGGTTTTAATGGAGTTATTTGGAACCATGGCACCTGTGTAAAAGCCAGAACTTCTTGCTTCTTCAACACTGACTGTTTCCCAATTTCTGTCAACTCCGATGCCATCAGATCTAGATGAAACTTGTAGCTGAAGCTTCGGAGTCAAGTTCCAAGGGGGCAGGTCAATGCTGAGGCTGTCTGAGCTGTCCCTTCCTCTTGGGGCTTTGGGACAGGGGCTTATTAGTGCCAAGGTTTCATTATCGTCTTTGGAATGGAGGGAATCATCAGTTCCTGTAGCAGCCTCGGCCTTTGAGGACCTTTAAGGGCACTGTGAACTAACATCAGGTGGCATGGTGCCTGGACAATTTTTTTGGGCTAGGCTTGTAAAGGCTCCAGCGCCATTATCCTAGTACACACCTATGAACCTATGATCAGATTTTGGCAAATACCAAGGATAAGGTAGCTTCAACCACCTCAGTTCCATCCAAAACCCATCTGCATTCTATTTCTTCACTTCTTAATCCTGCCATATAGGGACATCCAGCACCAAGGGTTTCCAAGGAAGTCTGCTTTATTAGCTCCCCATCCAAGTCTGACCCTTCTACTGCCCCCCCGAAGGTGTTCCCAGAAAATGGATGTGCATGTGGAAACACATACAGTTATTACCGGAGAGTTTCCCTCGCTCCCTGTCTGAAGATGTGCCATTAAGCGACATTTATTTTATTTATTTTATTTTATTTTCCATTTGTTAACCGGGCTAGTCTAGCTGGATACATGTCCATTTTCAGTAGAGGCCCGGGGAGAAAAGCTCCACACAAAATTTAAGCATACTAAGAATATACATTTAGTAATAAGTACAACACAACACAAAAAAAAAAAACCTAAGGCACTTATGAACGTTTTACTAGGTAGTAGAAGCAAAAATGTAAAAATTGTACTAGGTCATTAGAAGTGGATATTAAAAAGCTCAAGATTAGCTATAAGTTTTAGAAAAATGTCAAAGAGAGAGATGTAAAGCAGGAGATGTGAAGGAATTAGTGTAGAAATACAAGAGAGGGAAAGAGTGAGAAAACAGTAGTCAAGTAAAGTGACGAGTAGGGAGATAGTAGAGAGGGTGGTGGAGAGAAAGTAGAAGTGAGTCAGAGGATTAGAGGAGAACAACAGGGCAAGAGAAAAGAAAAAGTAACTATAGATATTAGTCAAAGAGTGAAGTTAAGGTTGAGTAGGGGGAGTAGGGCAAGACAAAAGAAAATAGTAAGTATAGTATAGTATAGTAAGTATAGGTATTAATTAATGAAAAAAAGTTAAGGTTAAGTAGGAGAAGTACTGAAGGTTAGTCAGGAGTCCTGCATGAACAAAGCCAGTGGTTTTGGAAGTACTGCTTGATTTTTTGTTTAAAGAGTGGTAAGGAGGAGGTTAGAGTGATATCTGTGGGAAGTAGATTCCATGTCCTACCTACAGTATTTGCAAACAGAGAGTCTCCAGCTAAGTTGTGGGATTTTACAGATTTGGTCATAAGTTTAGAAGAAGATCGAAGGGAGGTAAGATTGTTATAGGGGACTAACAGTTGTGATAGTATTGGGGTGTTTTCAGGATGGTAAAGTATCTTGTGGGCAATAGTAAGTTGTGAGATCATAAGACAGTTTTGAAGCTCAAGCCAGCCTAGGAGTTTTAGGTTGTGGCAGTGATGTGTTCTGAAAGGGTTACTGGTGGCAAAGCGGGCAATGCTATTGTAACAAGTTGCTAGTTTATTTAGGTTAGCCTTCTTAAGGTTACTGAAAATGGGTGAGGCATAAAAGAGAGTAGATATCAGATGGGAGTGGGCGATAGTAGCTCTGGAGGAAGGTGTAAGAAATGGTTTAATACGGTAAAGAGAACCTATTTTTTTGTTAACAGTTTTAATGATGTTATTGATGTGTTGATCAAAAGTGAGATTGTTATCAATGGTTATTCCTAGCAGTTTAGTTGTTGTGTCAGGAGTAATGACAGTGTTATCATTAGACAAGATGTTGAAATTTAAAGGGGAGGTTCGACTGGTGGGAGTGAAAAGGAGAAGTTTAGTTTTTTTAGCATTAAGGAGAAGGTAACGTCTAGTAAACCAAGTTTCTACAGTGTTGAAGGTAGTTTGAGTTACAGAGAGTAGCTCTGAAGAGGTAGATGCTGAACAAATAATAGTAGAGTCGTCAGCATATTGGATGCAGGTAGCCTGAGGGATTACAGTGTTAAGATCGTTTATGTAAAGGGAGAAGAGAAGAGGCCCAAGAATGGAGCCCTGTGGGACTCCAATAGAAACAGGTAGTAAGGAGGAGATATGGTTGTCCCAAAGAACAGCTTGTTGTCTGTTACTTAGATAAGAAGTAAACCATTTTATAGCCAGGTTGTCAAATGACAGGGATTCAAGGATGTGAATAAGGGAGGAGTGGTTTACCATGTCAAAAGCTTTAGAAAGGTCAATGAAAAGGGCAGAGGTGACAAGGTTATTGTTGCGAGAGTTGTTGATGGTATCAACAAAGGAAAGGAGGGCAGTTGAGGTGCTATGGTGTGGTCTGAAGCCATGTTGGCAGTTAGCTATAATGTTATGTAAAGAGAGATACTGTACAAGTTGCTGATGAATGCATTTTTCCATTATCTTAGCTAGAGGTGAGAGAAGAGCAATGGGTCTAAAGTTTGTGTAGTCGATAGAGTTACCACCTTTATGTAGTGGGATGATATGAGAGACTTTCCATAAATCAGGTATGGTTCCCTCTTGGATAGTCCTATTTATGAGTATAGATATAGGGTAAGAAATTTGTTTAGCAGCCTTTTGAAGAAAGAGAGAAGGGAGATTGTCAGCAGAGGGGGTGCAGGGTTTGAGTTTGAGAATAAGCTTATAGATGAAAGAGGTAGAGATGGGCTGTAGAGTGAAATTGTGTGGGGAGTCAAGTTTATTTGGAGGGTAGAAGTTATTAGTGTTGTTTAGCAAGAGATTGAATGGTTTCTATGAAAAAGGAGTTAAAAGCATTTGCAGTATGGTCAGGGGTATCTGGGTCAGCGTTTAGAGGGGAGGGAGTTTTAGTTGTTCCGGGTGAAAGTAGTTTGTTGATTGAAGACCAGAATTGTTTGGGATTGTTGAAATGGTTTTGTTGTAGTTCACAGTAGTAGTTCTTTTTGTCAGAGATAATAGCTTTTTTTGTGAGGTTTCTAAGTTTACAAAAATGAAGAAAGTCAGAGTTGATTCTGTGGTGTCTCCATTTGGCCCAAACTTTATTCTTAGAATGAATTAAATTCTTTGTTTCCTTTGAGAGCCAAGGGGCTATTTTAGATTTTATTCTAATAGAACGTTCAGGGGCATGTTTATCCAGAATAGAAAGGAAGGTTGAGTTGAAGAGAGATACTGCTTCATTAAGAGGAAGTGATTTCAAGAGGTTCCAGTTGCATGTTTTGAGTTCATTTTGAAATAGGTCAGTTTGAAAGTGTTTGGTAGAGCGTATTGTTTTAGTGATGGGGAGGTTTTATAGTCAGTCTTTTCTCTAGAGATATAGGTAAGGCAGTGGTCACTGAGGTCATCTGGCATAGTTCCTACTTTATATGAGATATTGGCTTTGTTTATCAGTATCCAGTCTAAGATACTCTGTTTCTTACTGGGTTTATGAAGCCTTGTTGTATTGGTAATGGATTGAGTAAAACCGTGTAGATTTATATGATAGGAGGGATTTTCATTATTAATTGTATTCCAGTCTATATTAAAGTCACCCAGAATAATAGTTTCTTGTGGGTAGTTAGTGGAAACCCAACAGAGAAAGTCTTCTAAGATTGGAATATTGTTGCCTGGTGATATATACATGCATATGATATAAAGGGCTTTTGAGCATTTAATTGAAGTTTAGCAATGATTGCTTCTGCTCTAACATCCTGTGTTGGATAGGTCAGGATGGTGGAGATGCTAACATGATTCTTGAAAAGAATTGCCACTCCACCACCTTTACGTTTAGAACGATCAAGCCTAAGTAGATTATAGCCCTGGGGTATAATCTCAGTGTCTTTGGTGGCTGGCTTAAGCCAAGTTTCTGAGAGGCACAAAATGTCAAAGTGGTGAGTATCTAAAAGGGCATGTAAGTAGGGTACTTTGTTATTTACACTTCGTATATTTAGATGTCCTATGAGTAGGGTGTTATTGCAGTTTGTCCTAGATACTTTAGGGGAGGAATAAGTAGGGCCAGGGTTGGGGTGAATGTCACCATCTTGTAGGGTAGGAGTATTAGGTCTTGATAAGAAGTAGCTTTTAAGAAAGGTTAGTTGTTTAATTTTTTTATTTGAGGGTAAGGCATAGGTAAGGTGGGAGCACCTATGGAATTGGGGAAGGTGATAGCTGGGGGTAGAGGTTGAATTTAAGAAAGTGGTAAGAGACGTGTGGATAATAGATGTATGTTTACCTATGTAGTCTGGATGTTTTTTAAGAGGGTGTTCATAGGAGGTAAGAAAGTAAGAAGAATAAAGGGTGGTAGACAATAATGCTAAGAATATCAACATGGTGGGTAAGTGTGGAGACATATGTGAGTTAGGGAAGATTAAATAGAATAGTAGGAAAAGAAAAACATTTTAGAATTGATGAAACAGAGATGGGGTTGGATGACCCAAGAACCTTTTCTGGATGAGTCAGTACTCTTGACTGTTTTTGGTTGTGGGACCAACATCATCCTGGGTGGTACCACCAATTGATCATCTCATCAATCTTATGGCTCAATAGGCATGGAAGAATCCTTATGTTGTAGAGCCTATACCCAAAAAAGTGGACCATGTAATATTAGCACCATCAGATAGAAAGTGCTGGAGTATGGGTCCACTGATGGATGCTGTGATGGTGGCAACAGCCACAAAGAAATCTCATCTGTTCATTCCCCTAATAGTGAAGCTAGGGTGATGGACAAATTTGTGAAGCAAGCTTATATGTCAGTGACATTTGCCCTTAGATCGCTGAACTAACTAGCCCACTTAGGATTCCTGAGAGACATGACTAAAGAGATCACGAAGTCTCTCTAAGGGGTGTTGTCTTCAGATGTTCAGAAAACAGTGGACTCCCAGATTTCCACCCTTTACTGTGGCCATGCATCTTCTCTCCAGTGCAGCAGACTGTATGGCCAGAGCAGCAGGCACTGGCATAACCATGCTTCGTCATGCCTGTATGCGACTTTGTGACTTTGCAGAAGTCTTTAACTCATCCTTTATTAATACCCCATATGGTGGTTTAACTTTATTTGGAACCAAAGTCAAAGATACACTCATTAGGAGCCAACAATATAGTAAGACTCTGTCTGCAGTGGGAGTGTGCTTTTCTATCTCAAAAAGAACTTTCTCTAGGAACGAGAGATTGGGGAAGAAAATGTAGTTCCACAAATCACAGGATTCTTTCCATAACTTCCAGAGTGACAGACCTCCCCTTGGCAGACGGGGAGCAGTTGTAATGGACAATGTCCTAGAGGAAGAGGCAGACCACACAATAAAGGCTTTCATGGCCCATTTTTCAAGAAAGATTTTCAGCGCTCCTGAATGGTTACTTAACTACTTCACTCTGGAGGCAGTTGAGGGGCATCTACCTTTGCACCCTCAAGCCTGGCACATGATAACATCAGATGCATGGGTGCTAAGAATAATATCCAGAGGCTATTCAGTTCTCTTTCCCCTTTTGACCCAGACAAAGAAAAAAGTTCCCAGTGTTCCACCTGATCAGTGGGACTCAGCAGCCATAGAAATTTCAAAGCTGCTAGGAAAAAAAGAATATTCCAACCTGTCCCCAGCAACCAGTTACATTCCAGAGTCTACTCCAGGTTCTTTTCAGTACCAAAGAAGACAAGGAACATCAGACCTATTTTGGATATCAGTCATCTAGACTAGTTTGTAAGACCGAAAAAATTCTGGATGGTCATGGTACAGTCCAAGTTGCCTCTTCTGAGGAAGGACTTTTGGATGTGCTGTGTAGATCTCCAGGATGATTACTACCACATCACAATAGTGAAATGCTCCAAGAGATTTCTTCTCTTCTGGCTGGGAGCTGGTAATTATCAATTCAGAGTGCTGCCATTCAGCCTCACCACAGCCCCCAGGCTGCTCACCAAGATCATGGCAGTAGTAGTTGTGCACCTGTACCTAATGGGGATCCAGGTTTTTCCTTAGCTTGATGACTGGCTTCTCACAGAATCCACCAAGCATCTACTACTCATGCACCAGAGCCAGGTACCCCAGCTGCTTATGAATCTAGGAATGTCTGTAAATCTGCCAAAATGTCATCTGACTTCAACAGAGAATATAGAATTTATAGGCTGCACCTGGACACCAAACTTGAATTAGTCCTTCTTCCCCAGTCCAAAGTTCTGACATTGCATATTACAACCATTCAGATGCTTCACCATCCAACACCACCAGGGGGATTAGTACTACATATCTTAGTTCTCATGGTGCTAATAATTCTAATGATGCCCTTAGCCAGATTTTACATGAGGATACTGCAATGGACCCTGACAGTTCAGTTGTCTCAATCCATTCATACTCTTCATTCAAAAATTAGAATTATGCGGGTCTACAAGAAACATATCCCCTCTGTGACCTTTCCAGACAGATTCACCTATTGCAACAGTGACCATGGACCCATCCATTCGGGGGGGGGGGGGTTCAAAGGGAGAATGGTACAAGGCACATAGCTGTCATTAGAGGCCAATCTTCACATCAGTGGCTTGAAGTTGAGAGTGATCCTCCTAGCATTGCGCACATTTCAGGACCTCCTGTATCCATTAGGAGGATAAGGGCTAATTGTGGGATAAATTTCCTATTTCCCATCCACTGGTCCAAATTACAGGTAAATATGATCATGGAAGAGTTTTATTTTGCATACATGTGGAGTCTGTTCCATAGTAGTGCTGTCCTCTGATATATGTACCTGTCCCTCCAGAGCATTCTGCTTATGTTGCAGAAGTGGACAAGTTCTCTGGATTGGGTATTTCTAATACGGTTTGACTTGTGGATGTGTAGTAGGTCCATTAGTGTTGAGTCACTGGTTGCCTTATAAGCCAAGCATGGGTCACCTGTTAGTAGTATGACATCAAGTCTAATGACAGGGCTTTAAAGTGATCCATGTAAGTTATGTGCCTTAGGCCCACTATTCTTTTTGTAAGAAACCTCTATGGATGCTCAAGTTGTCTCAATTGCTTGGACAGGTACAAGCTAATGGGTCATTGTCGTCTATGATGGGCATAATGAGAGCTGAGTAAAGTGGAACAATGACCTCCCTGGACAGGAATGTTATCCCTTTATTTATAAGCTGCACAACATGGAAGGACTTCCTAAGAACAGTAGACAAGTCTTTGTCAGACGCTAGTTCACAGTCAATGTAAGTGCCCACATTCCTGACTACTGGGCCTACTCTTGGGACATATTGTCAATGTGATCATTTTCAAAGGTACCCACATTCCCAAAGACACAATAATGCACTTTTTAGCATTTAGTTTTTTTATGACTCTGACATATTTATTTGTTTGGGACAAGCCCTTCTGCAGGATATCTGACTCCTTGGGGGACTCGGTAACTCTTCCCATCATCTGCATACTTTGTCAACCATAGTGCCTCGGCATTTGCTTTAACTTCTGAGAAGTAGATTCTAAATATGAGCAGCCTCATCATGGAACTCTGTGAAACTCCAATCATGACAGGTCTCTTTGTTGAGGTGCCAAACCCTACCCTGATACTGACTTCTAGTGTCATATCTGTGTGCGGTTGAAGAACCCAGGAGTGCAGCATTGAATTGTGAGAGATGGCAACAGTTAACACAAAACCCCATCCACATGCAGAAAAATGGGAAAATGGTGATTGATGATGCTGGTGGTGATGATGATGATGATGATCTGTGATCCAGTCTCCAATCCAGGGTCTATATTATGTCCTCAAAGAGGCATTCCATCAAACGCCTCTTCATCGACCCTTAAAATGCGATCTCTCAGAACAGCAAATGGCCACATCAGTGAATTCTTTCCATGGGGAAGAAATCGCTTGGCCATCATTGTTAGTTTGCCATTTTCCCCACTGTAGTGCAATCTTGGAGTTGGTATATTTAGTTAGGGGGTGGAGGGAAAAGCCCCCCACTTTGTAATGTTTGTAGTGATGTGTTTTTTGTTAGAGCAAGCAATTTCTTTCCCAGGAAAAGAAATCGCTGATGTTGACATTCACTGTTTTGAGATTTCGTGTTTTAAGGGTTGATGAAGAGGCGTTTGATGGAAAGCCTCTTTGAGGATATAATAGAGACCCTCCAATCCATTGGGTGACATAAGTGTTTATTCCTAGTTTGGCAAGCTTATCTACAATGCCTGAGTGGGGTATAGTGTCCAAGACCTTGGCCAGGTCAAGGTAGGAAGCGTGTACTGTGTTCCAGTCATCCGTTACTTTTGTGACTTTTTTGAAAAAGTCCTCAAGGTTGAGCAGACATGACCTATCCTTGACAAAACCAAATAGTGATGGGCCCAGTGTTTGGAGGTTTCCTTTGTCCTTATTAATTAGTTCCATGAGAAGTCTTTCCATGGCTTTACATATGAGACTGGTCAGACTTATGGGATGGAAATTGCCCAAGTTGATGCATGGCCCTCCCTTGTACAAGTGTTATGACACTGGCTATCCTCCATTCATTTGGAATAAAGCCAGTTTGGAGGTTGAGGTTGAAAAATGTCAGAGACATAGAAATATATTGTTTCATGCTATTTAGGATGCATCCTGTGATATTGTCAGGAACCATGGAAGCTATATTTTTGACTTTTGAGAGTGCCTCCCGGACTTGGTCATGTGTGATAGTTGGGGTTGTATGGTTTTTCTTGTGAGACTAACTGGGATAGGTGAAGTCTGAGCCAGATTTGTCAGCTAATAGGTTTGCTATATTCACAGTTTACACCTTTACAATAAAACTCAACACACTACTGTGTACTGTGTTTTAGATTGCAGATATAGCTGAAGAAGATATTGTGGTTATCCTTGGCCTGGGTGACTATTTTTGGATTTCAAATTTAGCCTTGGTAGTTTTTATTATAATTGCTTGTTTAATTTAATGATTAGATGTTTATTTTGCTGGGTGTTGTATTTTTTTTATTTTAGGAAATTATTTTTTCTTTTGTTATAAACCTTATTTATGTTGAGTCCATTAGAGTGGTTTGTATTTAGGGTTTTCCTCTGCACTTAATTCTTTTGCGCAAGGCTGCTTCTGTGCAGTTATGTACATGTTGGTAAAATGTGGTGTATATTTTCACGTAAACAGGAGAGCTTTTTGAGTGTGGCGTGGGTATTTCAATCTAGCCATGGAATCATTCAGAAGTGGGAAGTTACTCTTGGAGAAGTTTTTAAAAGTACCTGAGTCTGAGTGGGACGCTAGTTTTATCTTTATTTGAGGAAGGCAGCTTTATAGTTAGACCTGTTGAGTGACGATCTTACAGTGGGGAGGAAGAATGATTCACCCATATTAGTGAGGACAAGGTCAAGGATGTTGTTTCACCTGGTGGGTACTTTGACTTGTTGCAGGTCATTTATATTGACTGACAGAATTTTATAAAGTAAAAATTGCTTTCCATCATAGTAACATATATTTGCTAGAAATATCATTTGGTAGAACTGTTTTTCCTTCACAGTAACAGATGTTTGGTAATCATAGTAATAGTGTGATATTTTTAGAACACAGCATCTGCAAGTACAGAAAAGAAATATGCAGTAATCAAGTGTGATTAGCTTAATACAATGCAGTTGTGTGGAACAAGTATTATACTTCTGAATGTTTTTTGTAACAAATGGCATTAACAATAGAGGCTTGTTGAAATATCATAAACTGTTGAATGTATACAGATATTCAAGAGAATGAAGTTGCTAAAGGGAAATGGCTAACACAGCAGAAAAAAAGTTAGAGACTATCCTATCAATGAAAGAACATTTTGGGCTGCTGAGAACTGGTTTTCTGTGGATGAGATAAGAATGCAGACAAAGAATGCTTCAACACAGAAAAACAGTGTATTATCAAGGACAAACTAGATAAAAGTGGCTGTAAAAGACCATCTGGTGGACAGTTTGTAATCTGAGTCAACTGTGGAAGTGCAGTGCATAGCTTGCCTCAATAAACTTTTTAAATATATGATTATACGGTTATACAGTTAGTCTAGGTATCTTCTGATAATTCAGTTTAATAGTGACATGCCAGACTTAATTCAGACCTTTTAAATATTAATAAAAGTACTACGACAAGCACTACCACAGCTAAGCAGTATCAGGAACTTCCAAGTGGGTGAAACCGAGTTTTTGTCTTTGCATCTGCTCTGAGACATTCACCAGCATTTTCAACAGAGAGGGAATTTCCGTTTGCAGTTTTGGTCTACAGCCTGATCACCTGTTAGCCATTTCTGAAAATGTTAAGCCTCTTTCTGAAATAATATGGATACCATCAAGGATATAAGTGCTAAATGCACACATTCTGTGGCCATAGACAAACCAGATGCCTGATAATGTTTGGACATTATTACATCAGTGGTATTAATAAGCCAGTAATGATGTTAAATGTAATAAAGCATTATTTGGTATAAACAGAAATGAAAAAGTTTATATGTGTAAATGGCTTCATTGTTTTGATCAGTATGTACAAAAATAGAAAACTCATGTTGAATGTTTTAATTGTGGAGACAGATACCCTTATTTTTGTTTAACATGTCATAAAACTGTGTTACAGCAATTAGGTTCATAGGTTCATAGGTTCATACTAGGCTATCTGTCCTGGGGCAATTATAAGCCTAGCCCAATTCTGTATGGCTTACGCCACCCCTTGATTTGAGTATACTGTGCCCTTTTTAAGATTTAGTTTACTGTGCCTCTGTCTAATAGTGACACGGGAGTAATCCCTGGGACAAACCTACGATCCCCCATCCACTTATCGAGATTCTTCTTGAAGAGATTCAGTGAGGTGCTCTGCCTCACATGAACTGGAATTCTATTCCAGAGCGAAAGGAGCCTCTGGGTTATGAACCTGTCCCTCCAGCAAGTTCTATTTATTTCTGTGCTGAGGTTCAAGTCCCTCGAGCGTGTGGCTCTAAGGGATTTAGATTTACTGAGGTGGAGCATGTCCATTAATTCTGGATTTGACATAGCTTTGTATGTCAGGCATAGATCGCCTCGAAGTAGGCGGTATGCAACTGAGTAGAGCTGGAGTTTTTTAACCGAGCAGCATATGGCATCTGTTTGAGACCCTTGATCCTCTTGGTGAGATACTTTTGGGGTCTTTCTAATTGCTGCAGGTGTTGGGTAAGGTACATCCCAAAGGGGCATTGTATTCTATGATGGGCCTGATGAGGGATGAATAAAGGGGCACGATTACCTCTCTTGATCTAGATGTGAAACCCTTCGTGATGAGGTGGGCTATGTAGAAGGTCTTTCTAACCACTTCGGCAATGTGGTTTTCAAAGGAGAGATTGCTATCAACTTGGGTCCCCAGGTCCCTAATAACTTTCTCTGTACTTAATGGGTTTCCGCCTATGTGGTAATTTGTGGGCACATTGTTTTTGCCAAAAGGTATGGCTATACATTTTTTGGCATTTAGCTTTAAACCATGGTGCTGGCACCAGTTATCTGTCTCTGTGAGACCTTTTGAAGGATGTTTGTGTCAGCTGGAGAGTTGATTATGGCGCCCAGTTTGCAGTCGTCTGCGAACTTGGTGAGCCATAGTCCTCCCACGTTTGCCTGTACCTCGGAAAAGTATATACTGAACAAGAGTGGTCCCAGGACAGAACCCTGTGGGACACCACTTGTGACCGGTTTCGAGTCTGACATGGCTCCAGCAACTCTCACTCTGTGGGTTCTGTCTTTGAGCCAGTTTGTGACCCATCTTGTGACATAGGGGTTTATATTTAAGCTGGATAGCTTATCTATGATGCACGAGTGGGGTATTGTGTAAAATGCCTTTGCAAGGTCCAGATAGGCTGTGTGGACTACCTTCCCTTCATCTATGGCTTTGGTGACTGTTTCAAAGAAGTCAACCAGGTTCAAAAGGCAGGATCTGCCCTTGACAAAGCCAAACTGGGTAGGGTCTAGTGTCTGTAGGTCCCCAATGTCTTTGTTTATCAGCTCCATGATGATCCTCTCCATAGCCTTGCAGACTAAGCTAGTCACGCTTATGGGGTGATAGTTTCCAGGGTCCGTAGAGGCTCCACCTTTGTGGAGTGGGACCACTGTTGCTGTATGCCATTCTGTGGGCACATATCCTGTAGTGAGGCTGAGATTGTATTGCTGTTTTATTTGAGGGATTAGTTCCTCTTGTAGTTCATATAGGACGCAACCTGGGACGCCATCTGGTCCCATGGAAGCAGTGTTTTTTGTTTTGGAGAGGGCAGCCTTCACCTGAGCATCTGAGATGTTTGGGAGGCAGCCCTCTGCCGGGATAGATACTTGCTCTTTTGGGGGGGAGAAGTTTGCACTGAACCTGTCTGCCAGGATATTGGCGATGTCTGTGGGTTCAGTGTATTTTTTGTCATTTAGAATCAACTCAGAAAAAGTCTGGGAGTTGCATCCCAGGTTTCTAACATAACTGAAAAAAGCCTTATGATTGTCTTTGGTGTCCTGTGCAATTTTTCTCTCGAAGCTGGCCTTGGAGGATTTTATGAGGGATCGTAATTTTTTGCTAGTACTGATCAGAGATGCCTTTCCTATTAGGGATTTTGCTCTATCTTGTAGTAGCTTCCTCCTTCTGTTGTACAGTTTATTTATGGCAGGGGTCCACCAGACTGGGCGCCTGCCTTTGGATGATTGGGTCTTGGTTTTGTTTGGGATAGCATGATCCATGCATTCCTGGAGATGTCCGTAGAATGCATTTATATAGGATTCTGCAGTTTGGGCTGTAGTTTCCACTGGCCCTGGGGCCTTGAAGGATTCCACTTCGGTTTTGAGAAGTGAGAAGTTCGCTTTGAGAAGTTTTTCACTGTGGTTTTCTGGGCTGGGGTGGGGTCGGGATGTGGACATCCAGTGAAATTAATTTATGGTCTGATCTTACCAATGAGGGATATACTTCTGGTGTGGAGCATAGAGTCCCCATGTTGGTAATGATCAGGTCTAGTATGTTGTCCCCTCTTGTGGGAGTGGTGACTAGTTGTTCCATAGCATTTGAGTTTATAATTTCCAGGAATCTTTGGGCTAAGGTGCTGGGGCTTGAGTAGTGCTCCCAGTCAATGTTTGGGTAGTTGAAGTCACCCAATATAATGGTGTTCGGAGAGATCTTCATGTTCTCCAATGTTTTCAGGAAGGCCTAATGGGATTCCTGACTTTGAGAGGGTGGTCTGTAGGATGCTATAAACTGAAAAGCAGTCTTGCCCACTGTTAGTTGCAAATGGATGGTCTCCGATACTTCGTGCAATGCTAACCTGGAGGTGTGGATATCCTTGATAAATATGGAAACTCCCCCTCCTTTTGTGGTTCGGTCTGGGTTTTGGGGCCGAAAAGCATGATACGAGGTATAGCCTGGTAGTGCTGGGGTGCTCTCTGGAGCCTTGAACCAGGTTTCTGTCACTGCACAGATATCGATGTTCTCCATACTGAGGAGAGCTTCGAGTGCATGCATCTTGAGGTTAAGACTTCTGGCGTTTAGCAGCATTACCCTTAGTTTCTTGTTCCTTGTGCTGTCTATGGGGGTGGGTTTAACTTTTGAGCCTTGCCTAAAAAAGGCACTATGGGGGTGGCAAGAGCCTTTGCCAATATCCGAAAGCCCAGTGGTGACAGGTGCAAGCCGTCCCTAGCGAAGCAACGTGGCTTGTCGAGCATGTCATCCCATGCTGACAGACACTGGATCCCCTTTGAATGACACCAAAATTTTAGCCAATTGTTAAAATTGATCATTTTGTCTTTGTACTGTGGAATCATTCTAGGTGAGGGTAAGATGCTGCTCAAGGTTAGGGTCATACCAACCTGGGCTACATGATCAGAGAGCTCCTCTATGTCTCTTTTCATGTAGTCCAGGGAGGTACGTCTCAGGTCATTCACACCAGCATGTACAGTGACTGAGTCATATTTGTATTTGCTTTGGAGTGACCTGAGTGCTTGCGTTATGTGTCGGATCCTAGCACCCGACAGGCAGCTCACCGTGACCTTCTCTTTATTCAGCCTGGTGAGCGGGACATCAGTGTGTCTGACAATAGAGTCACCTATAACAAGAGTATCAGGTGTGTTATTCAGCCTTAAGGGCTGTGGCTGCTTGGCACACTGACTTTGTGGGTTATGTGTTGTGTGTGTTTTGTTTTGAGGTAGCGTTTGCTTGGATGTCTGCTTTGGAGGTCTCTGTTGCTTAGGTAGATTTTTATTTAGAGCCTCTGGGTATGTTTTTGTGTATTTATGTGTTTGGTTCGCTGATGTGGTGGGACTATGTGATACTGGAATTGTGTTGTGTGAGGTTACCTTCTCCTCCTGACTGGTTACACCAGTTTTGAGATGAGAGAGCTCAGCCTCCAGTTTGGCTAAATAGTTGCATCTCTCACATATATTTGAACCTGTTTGGAGGAGGAGAGGGTTGTCCGTGT
The DNA here is from genome assembly GCF_019279795.1 of Protopterus annectens. Lineage (NCBI taxonomy): Eukaryota > Metazoa > Chordata > Ceratodontiformes > Protopteridae > Protopterus > Protopterus annectens. The sequence continues at coordinate 479,273,682 of NC_056744.1, forward strand.
ACATGAGACAGTTGTAACATTGCCTCAAAATTCCCAGATTCACCAGCTGGACTGGAGAGGAAACCATTGACTGACCTTTGGACATGCTAGAGTAACAGGGAAACTGAATTTAAGATGGACCAATAGAGGACAGGGTAATCGTAGAGAGTATAATAGTAAGTAGTGCTTATGGTTTAATAGTGCTAACTTGTAGGATTACTTAATTGGACCAGTGAAGGGCCTTAGAATGAGAATATGGTGTTTAAATTGAGAGATAGAGCAGTTCTAAGGGAAAAAGTGAAGAGCAGACTTTGTGGAGCCAGGAATAGTTTAAACCCAATTAGGCGACGCTGCCCATTGTTGCGCTATGCTCAAAACCGGGCAAAACCGCGCAAAAGAGGGTTTTAAGAGAGGAAGATGAAGGAGTTTTGGAATTGACCCAAAATGACCAATAAAACTACAGTTTCAAGTCAGTAACCACTCCCACAGGGGCAGGCAGGCTGCTCAATGTTTTTCACTGCCACTGATCAACAGAGAGACTTTCCTTTGTTAGTAAAGACTATGCAGGACAAGACAGAATTGTCAGATGAAGTCAAAAGCCATTTTGTACTGCCAGTTTCTACCTTTTATAGAGAATTCCAGTCATTTTTATATCATGCTAAAAATGTACAGGTTGTAAAGACAGCTGAAATGTTTCAGGCCTACTGTTCGCAGTGGAATGCTTTTAACAAATATAAGGAATTATCAGACAAATAGCTGGATGATACGTTGACAAAGCTTAATGAAAAACACATGCAGCTGTTAAAGAAACATGACATACAGGTTAGGAAGTATATGCAAAATGTTTTAGATATTTTGACTAGGGCTGATGTTGCTATACATGTGACTATGGATACAGAAGAAAATATGGGTGGGGACACTGACACTGAAGCTCTTACATATGAGTTACAGGATGCACAACAGAAACTTTTGAATGCCATGGCAAAGGAAGCAGAATTACACATTAATATAGGAGAATTACAGAAACAGCTGCAGGAATATAGACCTGCACATGCAGATTTACAGATATACTTGTCAGAACATGTTAGTTCAGATAACATTAATGCTTCAAATGTACAAGTCGTCACAGGTTCTCCAGTTAATCTGTATCAATAGTCTCATTTGTTACAAATCATTCCTCACTGGAATGACAAGAATGGTATTTTTTACAATACATTGACCTTTGAAGACTGGCTTTCGTATACAGCTGGCAGTGCATGGAATGATTCACTGCAAAAATGTTTTTTGGTATTTATTCCAAAGTGTTATAAAACTTTAATTGTTTCTAATGAATGGAGGCTTGATTCTAACTTAGAATGAGAGCTATACTCATGACATTTTCCCAAAGTCAAACTTTGACTATGAAGTTCTTAGAGTATTTTAATATTACAGTTTCTGACAGGATGCTAGGACAGGCAGAGCATTTTAAATTGGATTTTCAAATCATTTACAGAATAGATGACAGAGAAATGATTGAAAACAGAACCAAGACGCTATCCTCCAAAAACAGGAAGCCAATCTGGTGGTCACCTGCCATAAACAAACTGTACAACAGAAGGAAGAAACTGTTGCAAAAGAGAGTAAAATCCCATGAGTGGAGGAGCTCCCTGGTCAGCTTCAGTAAGAAGCTGTGATCCCTGATAAAATCCTCCAAAGCTAGTTACAAAAACAAAATTGCCACTGATTCTAAAGACAACCACAAAGCATTCTATAGCTATGTCAAGAATCTCAATGGCAACACTCAGATCTGCTCTTAGTTACAGCACAATGGCACTAAATATACAGACCCATCTGATATTGCCAACATCCTGGCAGATAGGTTCAGGGCCCATCTCTATATTGGAAGAATGCAAAGTTCCTGTAATCATGGCTGCACAGGTAAAAACCACACTCTCCAAAGCCAAGAACACAGCATCCATGGGACCAGACAGGCTATGTTCTACATGAACTACAGAACAAACTGGCACTCCACCTAAGTACCATGTTCAATCATAGCCTCACCTCAGGCTTTGTGCCTGCTGAATGGCGCACAGTGACGGTTATCCCACTCCACAAGGGGCAGCCACCATGGACCCCGGGAACTACCGCCCCATTAGCCTGATGAACCTGGTCTGCAAGGCCATGGAACATATCATCATGGAACTTATAAACAAAGACATTAGTAATCTCCAAACTCTGGACCCTACCCAGTTCGGGTTTGTAAAAGGCAGATCATGTCTCCTAAACCTGATAGACTTCTTTGAAGCAGTCACCAAAGCCATAGGCGAGAGTAAGGTGGTTCACACAGCCTATCTAGATCTTGCCAAGGCTTTTGACACCATCACCTACTCTGGAATTATAGATAAACTCACTAAACTAGGTATAAATCCCTATGTCACAAGATGGGTTGCCAACTGGCTCACTGACAGAACCCACACTGTGAAAGTAGCAGACTCCAAATCCGACTTCAGACCAGTGACAAGTGGAGTACCACAGGGTTCAGTCGTGCGTCCTCTCCTGTTTGGTATCTACTTCTCTGAAGTACAGGCTAACACAGAAGGTCTTTGGCTAACGAAGTTCGCAGATGACTGCAAATTAGGAGTCATAATCGAAACTCCTAACAATGTGGACATCCTACGCAAACTAGGAGCCATAATCAAAACTCCTAACGATGTGGGCATCCTGAAAAAGGGCCTCACTGAGACAGATGCCTGGTGTCAAAGCTATGGCCCCAACCGCAATGACAAAAAGTGCATTGTCATCCCCTTTGTTTAAAACTCTGTACCCATGAACTACAACATAGGCGGTAGTATACTTAGCACCGAAAGTTTGATAAGAGACCTTGGGACACAGGTGGACAGTAGTCTCTCCTTTGATAATCACATCTACACAGTAGTCAGGAAATCCTTCTACGTGGCACACCTCATCACAAATGGTTTCTCATCCAGAAAAAAAGAGGTTATTGTTCCCCTCTACTCATCACTCATTAGACCCATTATAGAGTACAACGCTCCTTTTGGTATGTACCTCACAAGACATCTCCAACAACTGGAAAGGCCCCAGAAGCACCTCACAAAGAGGATTACCAGCCTCAAACAGATGCCCTATGCAGACCATCTCAAAAAACTCCAGCTTTACTCCGTCACATATCGCCTACTCAGAGGTGATCTCTGCCTAACATACAAAGCTATGTCAAACCCAGAGCTGTTGGACATGCTCCACTTAAAGAAATCCCAATCCCTCCGAGCTACATGCTTTAGCGACCTAAACCTTGTCACCACAATAAACAGAACATGTTGGAGGGATAGATTCCTGTCCCAGAGACTTCCCATACTATGGAGTAAACTACCTATCTATATCAAACAAAGCTCCTCGTTAGCACTCTTCAAGAAGAATCTTGATGATTGGATGGGAAATAGGAAATTCACCCTGGGGTTCATTTCTGTGGCTCTGCTCGACAGTGGCACAGGAAAATAATTTTCTTGGGTGGCAAAAGCCAGGGTACCTTTTTGGCTGGGCTTCTATAGGCCCTAGGGCCAATAGCCTAGTACCTACCTATGAACCCAGAAATGCAAAAGCAGCTAATACATACATTTTTGGAACAAGTAAAAAGAGTACCAGGTGCATTAAATGTATTTATGAGGAAACTGCTGATATATTAGAGCAGTGTGTTGATAAGCTAATGAGAGGGAGAGTAATAAGTGACAATGGAGATATTTCTAAGCATAACATTTTTTTCTCTTGGTACTGATGAAGATGGGTTTGAAATAGTAGGTGCAGTGGGATGGGGGAGAAGTAGATAAAGGTGGCTGGATGAATACAGGGATGTACTGAGAGCGGCATCAGCCCCTCCACTTACGGGAAGCCCTGATAATAGATACATTTTATGTTTTTTTGTAGAAAACCTGGACATATCAAGCAAGACTGTGTATACTACAAAAATGGAAAAACAGGCAGATAAAGAAAGGAGTATTTGCGAGAAAAAGAAGTCAGGAAGGAAAAGCAGAAGAAAAAGTTGCAAGATGATAACAAAGAGGAACAAATGTTTCACAGTAAGACAGAAGGGAATACTAAGTTGCAGCAATATGATGGTGAAGGAAAATGTATATCCCATAGGAGCTAGGGAAGATCCTTCCTATGGCTCAGAATGTAAAAGGCAGCAGGGTGTATGTCAGGAATTGATTCATCCTGCATATGCAGTAGATGAGGATGATACTTTCCAGGAGCAAGAACAAAATATTTGTATTGTCAGAGAAGTTTTCAGGCACCTGGATATTGATAGTGATTCACAATAGAGGTGTGCCTCCCCTGCTCAGATAGTTAACGTATCATTTTTTAAACAAGGAAATGATAGTAGACCTTTAACTGACATCTGGGTGAAGGGATTGCCATGGAAAAATGTCTTAATAGACATGGGAGCAGCAGTTTCTGTTACAAACAGAAGGCTTAAGCCAGATCCGAAAGAAAACTTTGATCTCAGGTTTTAATGGTAATGGCATGTGTAGCAGTGGGCAGTGAACCTGTAGAAATTAAGTTTACTCAGGATGAAACTCAGGTAATGGGAACATTTTTGATGCATCCTAGTTGTGGAATGACTATAATAGAAATGTATGTTTTAAATGGGATATGTATAGTAATTGACTTTTCCAACTGTATTCTGTGGTAAACAAGAGATGAAAGTGAACTCAGTATTAACCGACATTGCATGACAGTACATGTCAACAAGTTAACCTAGTAGAGAGCAAGGGAAACAGGGCAGTGCCCTTGACAGATGAACAAAGATATATTTGGAATTCTTCTTCTTCTTCTTTCGGCTTTTCCCGGTTAGGGGTCGCCACAGCGGATCATCTGTCAGTTCATGATTGGCAGTGGAGTTTTACAGTGTCAAGTTGCCAGCCTGGCGCCCAACCTTCCACAGAAGGCACACACATGCACACACTAACACCTAGGGCCAATTTAGAGTGTCCAATACACCTACTGTATGTCTTTGGGATGTGGGAGGAAACTGGAGCACCCAGAGGAAACCCACGTGACCACAGGGAGGACATGCAGACTCCGCACAGAAGGCACCCCAGCCGAGAATCGAACTGGAGAACCTCTTGCTGTGAGGAACAAAGAGATATTTGGAATACCATAGAGAAAAGAATTTCAGACCTTATGGGCAGAAGCAAAAACAGAGTGTGGGAAGTTAGAAGTTCTGATTACAGTTGGAGGTGCAAGGGATTACATTCCTCTTTTCCAAAAACAGTATCCAGTTCCAGCTGAGGTAGCTGATGATATGAGGAAATACATTTTAGACTGGGAACATGCAAGCATAATTTAGAAGGGACATATTCCAACAAATTCACCTATTTGGCCAGCTAAAAGAAGGATGGGAGTTACCGTTTGGTAATAGACCTCCATAAAGTCATGCAGTACACATAGCCAAAAGCACATTTGATACCAGGAGTTCCAGAAATAGCAGCTCGCATAAAACCACAAAGTAATTGGGTTACAGAGATAGATTTCGCAAATGGACCACTTCAGAAAAGGTAATAGCAACCATTTGCTTTTACCTTTGTAAATTAACAGTATGTCATGACTAGATTACTTCAGGGTTTTTTTCATCAGATAGTAGGGACATTCTTACAGGATGTGTGTAAAGATGACAAAGTTATTCATTATACTGATGACATTCTGATGCAATCAGAGACTGTGGAAGAACTCATATCACAGCTGCAAAAAGTTCTGAGACCGTTGCAAGAGGTTGCAAGAGGCAGGGTTCAAAGTAAACAAAGACAAAATACAATTGTTGTCACAAGAAGTATAATTTCTAAGAACCATTATCAGACCGACAGGGAGAACTCCTTGTCAGGAAAGGGTGAGTAGCATTCTGAAATTGCCAAAGCATTTGACAATTTCAGATTTGCATAAATTCATGGGAATCGTGAACTACAATAGGGAATTCATAGATGACTACGCAGGAGCTGCAGTTCCTCTCAATAAAATGTTGTCAGATCAAAATGAAGAGTTGACTCTAGAATGGAGTTGCATTGAGGAAGAGGTGTTTAAAATGTCAAAGCAGAAGTTGGCACAGGCAATGGAGCTAACAGCTCCCATCAGAAAATTGCCTTTTGTTTTGCAAGCAGAAGCAGGAAAGACACTCACTCACTCAGTGGTGTTATTACAGTCTTGCCACAAGGGGCATCTGAGAGAATGGACACTAACTTAAGACCAATTATTTTTTGTAGTAGGAGAATGACTCCTGTAGAAAAAAGATATCATCCTTGCATTAAACAGCTTTTGGCCATTTTCTGGGGAATAAGACAGACAGAATATTTGACAATGTTCTCCGTGGTTATAGTTCAAACTCCACATCTGACAATCAAGACTTTGCTAAATGGCAGTGAGATGGACAAAATAAGGGGTTTATCAGACTGTTTTTTCAAAATGAATAACTACTTTCAGTACGAAGAATGTACAAATGCAGACAGGGGCAACTACTACTTATCCAATTTTATTGGATATGAAAGGAAAATGCACGACTGCATGGCAGATTTGGAGAAACCAGATAAGTCAACATTAAAGGCAGATTATGGCTGCCACATTCCTACAGTGTATGTGGATGGTGCACATTTTTGGAAAGATAGGAAGTACTACATGGTGTTGGCAATAGTGACATTGAAAAAGAGGAGACAAACCAATTATGTTTCAGTGACAAGATACATGTCAGCAGAAAGGGCTGAGCTAGAAGCTGTAAAATCTGATCTGATGTTGTCAATCTTCGCTTAAGACTTGGCTGTGAGTTTGGTTCTGTATCTTGGAACCGACTTGGCCATTATTCCAGCTCACACCTTTCAAAAACTCTTAAGCTCAGCTTTACCCATAATGCTCATCTCAGGATTACTTTAGATCTCATTTGCCGCTTTTAGTGCCAGGTGCGGTTTTTCCTGTCAGCTCTCAAGCGAACTCAAAACTGTAAGTTTTCTCCTTGAAAACCTTAGAAAATTTTTCTTAGTTTCTCTTAATCTTCTTTTTGCTTGCCCAGCTCCTCTTCTTTCTTAACACTTTTAGTGTTTTCATCTAATACCATCATTGGTAGTATCTTGTTCTTGGTGTTCTCTCTGTTTTCCCTATATGGTAAACTTCTAGTTTGTTTCTTCTGTATAACCATTCTACTTACCGTGATGGTAAACCTTACGTACCATTGTTGGAACATTTATTTCTACTTATGTGGATATCTATCTATATGTATTAAAAAAAAACCCCTTAAACTTAAAACTTGTCTCCCCCTTCATTTTTTCTGTCTGTGAGAGAGTGTGTGTGTGTGTGTGTGTGTGTGTGTGTGTGTGTGTGTGTGTGTGTGTGTGTGTGTGTGTGTGTGTGTGTGTGTGTGTGTGTGTGTGTATGTGTCTTCTGATATGGTGGAAAAGGCTAAGGGTGCTGCTGGCTTCAAAAGATGCCAGAAGTGTGATAGAAAGTTGCTGAATTCTGACGGACACTCTTCATGTGTCTACTGCTTGGGCTAGGTGCTCCTTCAAGAAGACTACTGTTTGTCACGGCTTCAGCCACTGGACCCTTGTGGAAAGAAAAAACAAGTTGATTCTAAAGGGCCTCCTTAAATCTGACTTCGATGAGGCCATATCTGGATCTACTAAGTCTAAAACTGATGTTAGCTCTCCTTCTTCTTCTTTCTTATCTTCCAGACATGAGGGATTCAAGAAGAGGAGCCAATCTGTTCTGACAGTTTATTCGCACCACCAACTAAAATGGCCAAGACTTATTCAGTTCCCATGCTTTCTGCGGAATTGGCTGAAAAGTAGTTTCAACCCTTGGTGCTGTCAGTGCCAGTCTCTGCACCAATTACTTTGCCACCCACTACTACTATGGACAAAGTGACTTCACTACCACTTTACTCCTTGGTTCCATGTGTTCTTGAACTGAAGGGGTTCTTATTGCCAGACATGCCCCAGACAAAATACTCACCATCACTGGGCCCCTTTTCAGACTGACCTCCAAGCCCTTTCTTGGAGAGACCCCAATCCCCGTTGGTCTCTTTGGTTCATTCCACCAAGAACCTTACAGAGTCTGATCTTTTGAGGCTGGTCAACCAGCTCCTGGTGGTGAGGGGTTTAACCTCTTCATTGTTTCCTAGCCTCCGTGGATCTGGAACTGTACCCATCTCTTCACCTGCTTTGGTTCTTCCTCTGACTCCAACTGAGCCTTTGGAGTTCCCGGCACCGACAGTCCCCATTTTGTCTGTGTTGGTGCCAATCAGTTCTGCACCTCTGGCACTGATAACTGCCCTGAGCTCTTCAGTTCTGTTGGAACTGGAGACCTCCTGAGGTCGAAGCTTCACTATCAGTTCTGGGGACCATAGATTCATTCTACTGTTGTCAGAGCCATCCATGATCCTCAGGGCATTGGTACGTGTGAGCTCGACTCCAGCTTCAGTGGTGGTTTCCTCGGTGTGGGGTGGGACCACAGTTCTGAGGGAGTCTATCTCCATTCCAGGCTCTCATTCCTGTATGGGAGGGCCTGCTTTCCAGGCCATGGAAGGGGCCTTGTCCACTGTGGGCTCATAATCTATACCACTCTTGTCCCTTGTCCTTCCCCTTGCCCAGAGCTACCTCCAGCCTCTGCCATAGGATAGCGGGCACAGAAACCTTAGGATCCAACCATGGTGGTTATGTCCTCTTCAGACACCTCCCTGGCCAGTCCCACTGAGGAGGTGCCCTTGAAGATAGTGCAAGAGGAATCACATGGATTCCCCTGAAGAGTCTTACACAGAAGATACTGATTTTGATGAAGGGGAAGGTTCCCCAAGGTCACCCCCAGAAGATGTCTCATTTGAGACATATTAGAGATCCTAAAGCAAAGGGGTGGCTGGACTTCCCAACAATCTTCCTTGGAGGAGTCAGTATACCTTCAGCCATTCCGTGCCTGATCATTTACTTCTTGGATCTCTCCGCCCACTGATGATCTGATTAAACTGATTGAGCAGTGGGCTTGAAAGATACCTGATTCTATTGAACCTATCCCAAAGAGACTGGAACACATTTTGTCAGCTCCTGAGAATCACCAATACTGGGCAAAAGGGATACCAGTAGATGCCATGGTGGTTGCAGCAGCCACGAAAAAGGAACTTGCTGATGAAATTCCAACTATCTATCCTCCTAACAAAGAGTCTAGGATGATGGATAGATTCAGGAAGTACGTATACACTTCAGTGGTCTTTGTGCTTATGTCCTTGAATTTCATGGCACATTTTACGCGATTATAAAGAGACCTGATAAAGGAGTTATCAGATACTCTGACAGGAGCCATAGCTGAGGGAGTGCAGGATAAAGTAGCTTCTCAGCTGGCAACCCTTGAATCCATATGTGATTTGTCCATGAGGCTCATTTCACATGCAGCCGAATGGACGATTAGGGCGGGTTCTGGTGTAACCATGAGGAGACACGCTTGGATGCACTTGTGTGAGTTTGTAGAACCATTCAAGTCTTCTTTCATCATTGCTCCCTTTGACAAAACATATATTTTTAGCCCAAAAGTTAAAGAGACCCTTGTCAGATGTGAGAAGGATGGAAAGACCCTTTCTGCTGTGGGTGTATGCTTTTCCACTCCTCAGTGGTCTTACTTCAGGAACCAGAGGAGTGGAAAGTTATGGTTCAAAAATTCCCAAGGGCCTTTCCAGGATGCACATGGCAAAAACTCCCCCCAGGGCAGAGGGGGGAGTTATAATGGAAGACACCATCCAACCATCTACAAGGCAGAGGTGGCCCGCAGAATCAGGGTTCCAGGGATTCATTCCCTAGTAACTCCTATCAGCTCTCCTGAAGGGAGACCTGATTGTTGTCCTCTGGAGGCAATTGGGGGATGTTTATCCCTGCACCTATCCTTCTGGTTAGATATAACAATGGACAATTGGGTGCAGAGTATTATAACCATAGGTTACAATATCCCATTTTAAAAAATCCCAGAAACCCAAAAAAAGATCCCAGACATTCCATCCAATCTCAGGGATGTAGCAGTCTTAGAAATTCAAAAACTGCTTGACAAAAAAGTCATCCAGGCAGTCGTGCCAGACCAAATAGGATCCAGAGTTTACTCAAGATTCTTTTTAGTGTCAAAGAAAAACAGGGGACTGGAGACCAATTTTGGATCTCAGTGTGTGGAACAAGTCAGTTCAACAAACCAAATTCTGGATGGTTATGGTTCAGTCTGTACTTCCATTCTTAGGAAAAGACAATTGGATGTGCTCAGCAGGTTTTCAAGATGCATATTATCACATACAAATGAACAGGTGGTCCAGAAGATTCCTGTACGTCTGGCTGGGAGCCAGTCATTATCAGTTCAGAGCCCTGCCCTTTGGTCTCATCACATCCCCCATGATGTTCACCAAATGCATGGCAGTGAAAGCAGCTCAATTCAGACTGCAAGGATTACGCATGTTTCCATACCTAGACGACTGGCTCATTACTGCACTCACCAGGCATCTACTGTTGCAGGCAAGGGACTACATTCTTCAAACTTGCTCCTCGCTGGGGATCACTGTAAACTATGAAAAATCTCATCTAGAGCCGACACACCAGTTATAATTTATAGAAGCAGTATTAAACACAAACACTGGTATTGTGCCTCTTCCACCAGAAAGACTTTAAAGAATAAAATCGCAAGTCAGCCAGATTATTTGCAGCAAAACAGTGACTGCAAGAGTGTTACTACAAACTCTAGGATCAAAGGCAGTCACCACCACTTTAGTTCCCCTTGTGAGATTTCACATGCAAATCCTACAATGACTCTTGGTGTCATAATGGCCTTTACTGAATCAGCCAATGTCCCATCAGGTATTGATCAATCTATGCAAGAAAGACCTGAGTTGGTGGTTTCACTCCAATGAAATTTTGTCGGGCCGACCCTTTGTGCCTCTTCAACCCCAAGCCATAGTGATCATTATCTGGGAAAGACAGTCCAAGGAACTTGGTCCCAACTAGAAGCCAATTTGATCATCAATGTTCTAGAGATGAGGGCAGTGCTGTTAGCATTACAAGCATTCCAAAAATCCCTCCCCTTGGGAACAATTGTGATTCAAACAGACAACATGTCATTGGTCTGGTAGATCAACAAGAAAGGGGGAACCAGATCTTTCCCTCTTTGTGGAGAGGCACTCAGGGAATGTCAATGGGCAATTTCATCAGACCACTTTCTAATTACAACACATATTCCAGGGAGCTTCAACGTGATCTCTCAATCCTATGGTGACAGAAAGGATATTCAGTCAATGGGGCCAGCCCTGCTGTGATTTCTTTGCATCCCCCCTGACCAAGTTGAGCAGCTACTTTGCCCTATTTCCCCCACCGGGGGAGTCACTGAGAGATGCTCTCCTTCACAATTGGCTCTCCGGTCTACTGTATGCCTTTCCACCAATACACCTCATTTCCCAGTTTCTGAAGAAAGCCAGCAGGTTGAAGAACCAAGTAATTCTCATTGCCCCATTCTGGCCTCAACAAATATGGTTTCCTTTACTTTGGCCTCACCTATTTCAGAAACCTTGGACCCTGGATCCAACTCCAGACCTCTTGTCCCATCCAGAGGGACTTGTTTATCTGAATCTTCAAAATCTCAAGCTCACTGCATGGCTTCTTCAGTTCCACTGATTTTTCTAGTCTCACTGCCCCAGTCCAACGAATTGTTCTAGCTTCCATAAACCTTTGATTAGAAGACTATATAACAGCAAATGGCAAAAATTTTCAAAATAGGCTACAGAAAATAACCTTGACCCATTTTCTGCACCAGTTGATAAGGTCTTAGAATTCTTAGCACTGCTTTCTGATGAGGGAGCATCTCTCTCGACTGTACGAGTGCATCTGGCTGCAGTTTCCAGCTTTCATGATGGTTTAAATGATGCAGCTCTAATGTCCCACAAACTTTGTAATGCTTTTTTGAAAGGGACTTTAATTCTCAGACCTCCATACAAGGATCCTTCTTCACCTTGGGGCTTGAATCTAGTGTTACAGTCCTTAGTATGTTCACCATTTGAGCCATTTGCAAATTATGATTTGAAGTATTTATCTTGGAAAATCCTATTTTTGATTGCAATTACTTCTGCCAGGAGAATTTCAGAACTACAAGCCTTATTTTGCAAGTCTCCTTACCTAACTTTTCATAAAGATGGTGTCTTTACAAACTAATCCATCCTTTCTACCAAAAATAGTTTCTGAGACAAATATCAACCAGACAATACAACTTCCTGTATTCTTCCCAATTTTTCAAACAGAGGTGAATATTGTCTACATTTACTAGATGTTCATAGACAATTACATTTTTGCCTTCACAGAAGAAAAGAATTCAGAAAATCTGACCTGTTGTTCATTTCATTTTCTTCAGTTACTTTGGGTAAACCAGTCTCTAAAGTTACTCTGGCTAAATGGCTTAAAGATTGTATAACCTTCATTTATACAAAAAGGAAAGTACAACTACCAGGCCCTATAAAGGCATAGTCTACAAGAGCAATAGCCGGTTCTGCAGTTTTTCATTCTAGAGCTTCTATAGACTATATCTGTGCAGCAGCTATTTGGGCATTCCCACATACCTTTATTATTCATTACAAGCTGGATCTGGTCTCTAGGGGATGAGCATCATTTGGTTCAATGGTGCTCAGGAATATACTTCTGTGAGACCTCCCAAGATTTAGGTAGCTGGAGACTTTGTCCCACAGACAAGGATTTAGTGAAGATTGACAACTTCAGATAAAAATTTTATGTCTTACCATAACGTTCCATCTGGGTTGTCGATCTTCACTTATACTTGACATTCCCACCCTTCCTCCCCCTGCCTTTCAGGTTTCTTGGTGGAAAGGATCTATACCAATAGATTGGCTTTCCTTTTTAAGAATAGAGATATGGTCTTTGGTCTGTTATTCCTGTCTGTCTCTATCTTGTGCAAACTTGATCTGAGGTAATCCTGAGAGGAGCATTGTGGGTAAAGCTGAGCTCGCGAGTTTTTGGAAGGCATGAGCTGGAATAATGGTGGAGTCAGTTCCAAGACACGGAACTGAGCCCACAGCCAAGAATAAGTGAAGACTGACAACACAGATAGAACATTATGGCAAGACATAAATTCTTTTTGTGCAGCATTTACATCCAGTAAATATTTACAGTGACAGTGCTTATGTAATAAATTCTGTCAGACTACATGGAACAGTGACTGGAGTGATTGGTTAAATGGGTCCATCTGATATTGTCAATTTTTCATCTTCTCCTCACATGTGGGATTTGGATCCGAGCTTGGGTACCTCCCCCTTACCCACAATCTAACTGTCCCATTACCTCAGATCTCGTTTGCCGCTTTGCGAAGACATGGTCATTCCAGCTAGCTCTTGGTGTCAGGTTGTGATTTCTCTTCAAATTCTTTAAACTCTTTCATACCTTTGTAGATGTTGATAAAATAACTCTTTTCTGTCCCTTTCCTAACAGTTGCTCTGTCCACTGTTGATTGCTACTGTACTTATCTTATGTTTACTTATTTCCTTTATTTCCCACCAGTAACCATTTTTTTCAGAGGTTACTTCCTCCCCTTTTACCCATGAGGTATTTCTTGCCTACTATTGTTAGTAGGGTTTTTTCCCTTTTTCTGTTAAAAAAATCCTCTGTTCTTTTCTGTTGTGTGTGTGTGTGTGTGTGTGTGTGTGTGTGTGTGTGTGTGTGTGTGTGTGTGTGCATGTGCATTGTGCCTCTAGTTTTAGTGTTGTACGTATATTTGTATATGTCTAGTGTATCTGAGTACCTTGTGTAGTGCTACAGATAGCTAAAAGTTTTTTAAGGTAATATGTAGGGTTAGGGTTAGGGACAGGGGAATGGTTAGGGTTAGGTTTAGCACATGAGTAATGTAATGTAGGGGTCACCACCCCCCAGTGGCAGTAACCAGTCCCCCCTGGTTTTAATTATGAGCTGCATCTGTAACAATCCTCTCTGTTCCTTCCCTTATCATTAACAGAGCTTAAAACATTTTTCTTCTCTTATCACTCCATTTCACTCTTCTGAGCGAGACTATTTCTTGCTTCAGCTCTCCAGGGATTTGGGTCTCCCTCCTACCTCCTGCTTTCCTAGCACAACATCAACTACAGCCCCACTGCCTGATTTCCTTCCTGTCGTCAAATAACCTTAGCCTTTCATAAGTCCTTATAAAAACAAACTTCTGCTTTATGTCCTGCACATTCAGCTCTATCCTTTCCAAACATCCATTACATGGCTGGACACTACTTTAGCTGCAACTTCTTAACCCTGCATGTACTTCTGCACCAGATTGAAATAGTTGAATTTCCTGTAAATTGTCTGTAAACTGGACCTGTGTTTCCTGTTATTAGTCCTTTAACAGCCACTACAGCTTACATCAGTTAGTCCTCAGCATGGTGCCTCTGCAGTTTTACTAACATGTCCCAAAGCTTGGTGAGATTTTGTGAGGGCCTCCCCACATGATGTGGCTTGTTATTTTAGACAGCTATATCAGGCAGTTCTCCTGCTGTACTCTGTATTGCCCTCCCCTCATTGCCATCTGTCAGTCCATTGAATGTCATTTTGTCATGGTGATATTGATTTTCCATATTGTCCTGTTTACCCTGTAGCTTGTCTGTTGCTGCCCATACTTTATCTAGCTCCTCTCAGTACTTCTTTAGGCCTTCCCATGCTCGCCGACCCTACCAGCCAGGCTGCTGAGTCCATCTTGAAGTGATCCACCACCATCTTTAGATTGCCAAAACCCTCTGTCTGGGATAACATATTATCATCCTGGCCATCCCCCCACTTCTGTATAATGTGGTCAGTCATCTTATCCATTATATGACATCTGTGTAGCTGTCACTATAACTAATGTCAAATTTGTCAGTTTGATTTCCCAGGGATGACTTGAAAACTCATACACCTCTCCTTCCATCTAAGATTTAACTTTTACTTCACCCCCAACACAAAGTTAACACTCCTTGGGCTACATTTGCTGGGCTTCACATCATCTACCATTACTGAATACGTCTGCTAAATTAGATTTGTACTGTGCAGGAAGATTCAGATCTTCAGTGAATTCACTATCAGGTGTGTTTGGTTGCAGAGATAATATATTATTCTGAATAACAGATAATTTTATTCTGCTCATATTTAAGAATCTTGTGTCATATTCAAGTGTTTGGTGACACTACAGTTAACACTGATGCTTCACACTGCTTTGAATCATCCTCCCAAATTTGATTATTGACTCGTATACCTTCTTTGATGAGTCTATCATTCAACATTTGTGTGAATTTCTGCTTCTCTGATTCCCTCATTCTTTTCAAACACCATCTGGTAGACAGCTGTTAATTCCAAATAATTCCTAATTAGGAGTGTGGCTGTATTAATGTTGTTGAGTCTGGAACTGACTGGCATCTCATATGAGACTGGTTACTTTACTGCACCTTTTTCTTGCTAAGGTAGACTTCAGTCGCCTTGACCCTAAATCAAATGAAAGTGGGTATTGAAAATGGATAGATGGTTTATTGACTCTGTTGTGTTGTTAACATACAGGCCATACTGTGCAGTTTCCTGAAAAAATGCTCCCACAAGTCTTTTTTTAAACATTTTATATCTGATGTTGCCATTTTCATCTATTCAACTGATGAGTTTGGATCTGAGACTGGGATATGACGCGGATGCCTCTTCCAGATCATTGGATCCTAGAATTCTTAAGCTCCTCCCTTTACCCACAATGCCCCTCCAACCTAACGTACCTTATATCGTGTTTACTACCACTAGGTATCACACACAGATTCCTAGCTCTCGAGCGATTTTGGTATAATCTTCGGATTTTTCCTTCTAATTTTTTTTTTTGTGAGTTACTAACATTTTTGGTATTTTGCCTTTCTTCTTCCTTCCCAGCATCCTTACCTTACCTTTTTTACTTTTAAGTTACCATTTGTGGCATTTCTTTAATTACTATTCTTGGTATTTCTTTGTACTCTTTGAAGCACTTTACCTACCATTGTTGGTAGTTTCTTCCTTCTATCCCTTTCACAGAGAGATGCTGTAGTCCACAACTTGCCCTCCAGACTCCTGTATGCTTTTTCACCCTTACCACTAATTCCCAAATTTCTTCAGAAAGGAGTTTGGTTGAAGAGCACAGTTATCCTCATTGTCCCCTTTTTGGCCTCATCAGGTTTTGTTCCCTTCCCTCTGGCCTCACCTTCTAAATCCACCTTGGATTCTGGATCTACCTTCAGACCTCCTGTCTCACCCGACAGGCATGATTCATCCATACATAATAGGTCTCAAACTGAGTGCATGGTTTCTCCAGTTCCACTAATTGCTTGATAGCCCAGGCTGTCTTCCCCAGTCTATCATATTTTGCCATCTTCTTATAAAGCTTCTACTAGAAAGAATTATAAGAGTAAATGGAAAAGATTTGTCTTCTGGGCCCTTAACAAAGATCTGGACCCTTTTTCAGAACCTGTACCAGATTCTCACATTTTTAGCTTCCATCTTTTAATTAAGGAGCTAGTTTTTCAACTATCAGAGTTCATCTGGCTGCCATTTCTAATTCCCCCATGGGTGAAAATAACTCTACATTAACCTCTTCTAAATTATGCAAGGCCTTTCCAAGGGATATTTTTTGCTTAGACCTCCATTAAAAGATCCTACTTCTCCTTGGGATTTAAATATAATGCTTCAGGCTTTAACACTATCTCCCTTTGAAGCTTCAGCTAAAGCCAACCTAAAATTTTTATCTTGGAGAACCATTTTTCTAGTGGCTATTACATCAGCTAAAAGTGTATCTGAACTCCAGCCTCTGTCTTCAAAGCCTCCTTATCTAACTTTTCACAAGGACAGTGTGGCTTTGCAAACTAATCCATCCTTTTTACCCAAGGTAGCTTCTGAGTCATAAATTAACTGAGTGACTAATATCACAGTTTTCTTTCCAAATGTTTCAAACAAAGGAGAGTACGTTGCATCTGTTGGATGTGCATAGACAACTTAATTTCTAACTTCATAGAACCAAGGACTTTAAAAAACTGACCAGTTATTTGTTTTGTTTTATTCTACCAGACTAGACAATCCAGTATCTTAAGTTACATTGGCCATATGGTTGAATGATTGTATGACCTTTGTCTATGGTAAATTGAGTTTATCTTTGCCAAAGCCTCCTAGGGCCCATTTCATGATATATATGGTTATTTCTTCAGCTTTTTGGTCCAAATCATCTTTAGACGATATTTGTGCAGCTCCAGCTTGGGCTAATCCTCAAACTTTCATTGTCCATTACAAGCTGGATTTGATTTCTAAGAACAGAATGACATTTGGCTCAACAGTGCTCCGGAATATCCTTCCTTAGGGGCTTTCCAGGGTTGTAGGAGCAGGGGACTCTGTCCTATCACTTGAGGAATGAATGAAAATGACACCATCAGATTAAAAAGTTATGTACTCACCATAACGTTCCATCTATGCTGTCCATTTTCATTCTTATAGGTTCATAGGTTGGTATTAGGCAGTCGGCCCTAGGGCCTATACAAGCCTAGCCATAACAATTCCCTGGCTATTTCTTCCCACACTATTTAATTCCCTGTTCCCCTGTCTGGCAGCATGACTGACGTGATCCCCGGGGTGAATTTCCTTTCTCCCATCCAATCGTCAAGGTTCCTTTTGAACAGGGCCAAGGAGGTGCTCTGCTTGATATGTATGGGTAGTCTGTTCCAGAGTCTGGGGAGTCTCTGGGTCAGGAACCTATCCCTCCAGCATGTTTTGTTTATTGTGATGACAAGGTTTAGATCCCTGGAGCGTGTGGCTCTGAGGGATTGGGATTTCTTTAAGTGTAGCATGTCCAACAGCTCTGGGTTTGACATGGCCTTGTATGTTAAGCAGAGATCGCCTCTGAGTAGACGATATGCGACAGAGTATAGCTGGAGTTTTTTAAAGTGGTCAGCATAGGGCATCTGTTTTAGGCCTGTGATTCTTTTAGTGAGGTATTTCTGCGGTCTTTCCAGTTGTTGCAGATGTCTTGAGAGGTACATACCAAATGGGGTGTTGTATTCTATAATGGGTCTAATGAGGGATGAGTACAGTGAGACAATGACCTCCTTTTTTCTGGATGAAAGGCCCTTAGTGATGAGGTGTGCCACATAGAAGGATTTCCTGACTGTTGTGGTGATGTGGTTATTGAAGGTGAGACCACTGTCCACCTATGTCCCTAAGTCTCTTATCACACTTTTGTTGTTTAGTGTACTGCCACCTATGTGGTCATTCACGGGTACATGTTTTTTCCCAAAGGGGATAACTGTACATATCTTGGCATTGAGCTTGAGCCCATGGCTCTGCCACCAAGCTTCTGTTTCTGTAAGGCCCTTTTGTAGAATATCCACATCATTTGGGGATTCAGTAATGGCTCCGAGCTTTTTCAAGTGTAACAACCAAGTGCTTACTATGAGTGCTTAAATACTCTGTTAAGCCAGTCAATTAATTAATTAAGCCGTATTCTCAATTTTAAAAAGACATTACTTGCTAAAGAACATCCTCAAGAAGTTCTGTTACTGCTGAGATAAAAATAAGTGTCCATGTACAATTAAAATAAATAATTTTCCATGGTACAACCAGGGTTGTTAAAAGATAAAATCTACTATTAATTGCTTTACAAATGTAGCTTAAAACACAATATTAAAAACTGCTGTAAGTGTTCCAAGATAACAAATCTTATAGGAAACACTAAACCTTGAAAGTTACAAAATGTGTTAAAGATGTGGAAAAAATTCATGAAATCCTATTAAAATATGTCCTATAAAAAATGAAAATTACTAAATAATTTCTTCTCAAATTCTTTTAATAAAGCAAGAACCCAAGTTTAAACAGAAAGAAAGATGGAGGAAGAGTTGGTTAACCTAATAGGATAGATATCTATTAAGTCAGTATCAAAGCCTGGCCCTTCTTAATTTTAGAATTGAGTTAATACTTAGTGTCGTTTAGCCCGGGTGGTCTTCCTGCGTCCAACCTGAGTTGCCACACAAGCTCCCTATATTCGAGGGTGGCTTCCCAGTCCCCACCCCTGGGATCAGGAGTTACCTGCTCCAGCACTAAAAACTTGAGTTTAAAATTAGGGCAGATGAGGGAATGTTTGTAAAAGGCATTATTGTCCTTTTTCTTTTCTATATCATAAAGATGTTCATAAAGTCTTTTTCTGAATTCCCTCTCGGTTTTCCCTACATAAAAACTGGAGCAGGTTGTACATACTCCTAAGTACACCACCCCCTTACTGGTGCAGGAGAAAGAACCATATGGCTGGATATTCATTCTTCTTGATTTAAGGTATATATGAGAGTCATTCAATACCACCTGACATTGATTGCAGGCTCCACATTTATAAGTCCCTTTACGGGATTTCTGTTTGTTTCCTTGTGATTGTGGTCTTTTCTCAAATATTTCTTTTAAATTCATCCCCCTCTTCCTGACAAATTTTGGTTTAACTGGGATGTTATGCTTAAAATCATCCTGAGATGTGAGAATAGACCAATATTTTGAAATCATATGCTCTACTTCAGTGGAATTGCTAGCAAATGTGTAAATAAAATTACTGCTTGATTGCTCCATTTCATTTCGTGAAGATGAAGCCAAAATGACGGAGCTTTTACCAAGTAGTGGTGCATAAGAAGTCTGCCTTAACCCACGCACTTCTGTTGTTAATGTTAGTAACAAATCCAAAGGGTATCCACGTTTGAGGAACATAGTGTGTAATGTGGAGATTTCCATGTTGAAATCTTCCACCTTGCTACACATCCTGGAGGCCCTGATAAATTGCCCCTTAACTATTCCTTTTTTCTGATAAAAAGGGTGCAAGCTGTTATAATGCAGTAATGAGTTAGAAAAGGTGGGTTTCCGAAAGATTTTAGATTGGAACCCACCAGTTGATAAATCCTTGTAGATGGTAACATCCAAGTAATGAAGTTCTGTCTTACTAACAGAATGTGTGAAGTGGAGAAAGTCAGTGGTAGTATTGATGTAGTTCAAGAATGATGCTAATTCATTCTCCGTACCTCCCCAGAGTATACAAATATCATCCAGGTATCTACGGTAATAAATGAGGTGCTATTGCCATGGTGGAATGAAAATATAAGTATGCTCCCATCTATGAAGGACCACATTGGCATAAAGGGTGGCACAGGAAGCTCCCATAGCCACCCCTCTGCGTTGTTTAAACAACTCCCCGTTAAAAAAGATGAAATTGTTCTCAAGAACCGTTCTCATTAGATCTATCACCAAATTGGTAGAATTATTGCCTAGATTAGTTTCATTATTAAAAAAGTTCCCAAACCAATCAAGCCCAATTTCGTGGGGAATGCTGGGGAACAGGTCCTTGATATCTATGGTGATCATTAATAGATCTGGAGAATATTTTTCAAGTGGGATGGTTTTCAAAAATTCCCACGAATCCTTACATACATAGTTCAACAAGGGAGCAAACCGCTTAGTTATATGATCAATAAATTTCCCGAGTGGCTCAGTTATGCTTCCCGCTCCTGCCACAATGGGCCTGAAAACAAGGGGGTCTATCCCTTTGTGTACTTTAGGAATCCCAAATAGAACGGGAATCCTGGGCTTACTAACCTGAAGGTAATTGAATAGCCTTTCATTTATAGAACCCTGTAGTAACCCATCGGAAAGTGCATTTTTATTTTTGCAACAGCGATGTTGTATTCGTTGCGTGAAACTAAGGTATATTGATCCTCATCTTGCAATAAATGATGAATATTGGTCTCATAATTCGAATCATACATAAGTACCACCCCACCACCCTTGTCAGGTTTCATGATTCTTATACCTTCCCTTCCCAGGAACCTAATAAGTTC